>NC_070580.1:31213351-31303351 GCF_027409825.1 Scomber japonicus | reverse complement strand
TTCCTTCCTTCTGGTCTTCTTTTCCTTCCTTCCTTTCCTTCCATCTGTCTTTTCTACCCTTCCTTCCATCTGTCCTTCCTCCCTTTCTTCCTCCCATCTTTCCTTTCCTTCCTGTATTCTCTTCCTCTTTTTAATGATCCGGCCCACATGAGATCAAATTGGGCTGTACGTGGCCCTTGAATGAAAATGAGTTTGACACTCCTGATTTAGTGTATTAGGATTTTAACAAATTAACTTCATACTTTTGACTTCTTTTGTTTTTATTACACATTTTTAATTCTAATCTTCAGACCTCTTAGTTTTGTCCTCGTGTACTTTTGCTGCACACATGAACCTGATGACCTGAGTCTGACTCAATGAACTGATGAGCACCAGTTCAAACATGCTGCTGAGTCATGAGAGCCGACTACAAATGTAAGGAGGAAAAGAGGAAGGAAGGAAGTAAGGAAGGAATTAAAGAAGGAATTCTTTAATGTTTCCTTTGCTCTTCCCATCCTTCTATACTTCTTTCCTCACTTCCTTACTTCTTTCCTTCCTTCGTTCTTCCCGTCCTCCTACACTTCTTTCCTCACTTCCTCCTTTCCTTCCTTCCTTGACCTGAGGACAACAGGAGGGTTAAACTGTTTAAAACTGAAACACATCATTACATCATCATATTATAAATGACATTAAAATATTGTATTCTCACAGTAATCTTGTGTCTGGTTTGATTTTATATTTAATTTACTGTGAAATTACATTAATAAAATATTCAGTTTATAAGCAGTAAATCTTCACATTTAAGAAGCTTGACAGAGTGAATATTTACCAGATGACTTTAATAATTCATCAAAACAGTTGAACTAATGAATTCATCGTGTTTTAAAGTGTAACCATTTCATTTATAATCCTTATTTATTTATTACAGATGTGTTTGTGTGAAGTTGAATGAATGAAGACGCTTGAAGCAGGTTTGGTGGGTCAGCTTGCTACAACTTTAATCCAAACATCGCTCTGCATATATCCAATACATCATCATCATCATCATCATCTTCATCATATCCTCTACATAGCTCCCTCTCATATCTCTAAACAATTTTAACAAAATAAGTCTAGTAGCACATCATTCAATAACATTTTTTATTTTACAATTCTCTCTGTACTGTAGTGTTTCTCTTTAACATCAGGAATATTTGTTCGTTGTCTTTTTTAATTTTTTTTCTTCTTCTTCTTCTTCTTTTTAAAACACGGAGACGAGACACAGAGTACACAAACGATGACAAACGTTGCTCAAGAGTCCAGAGTGTGAATCGACACGCGCACACACACACACACACACACACACACTTTGAAATAATTGAATGTCTGCTAAAAAACACCTCAGCAGAAGTCTGAAGTGTGAAGCTCAGAGTTGAAGCCCGATGAAGATCTTGTTTGTCTCAAGTTTGCTGCAGTGACGTAAAGGTGTACCTGCTGCAGGACACCGCACGTGACATCACTGTGACATCACTGCCGGGTGTGGCGGAGAAAGAAAAAAAAACAAACCCCAGTCGACACCCTTCAGTGATGCAGTCGGAGAGGTGCAGTGAAGTCAGACTTGGCTCTCGAGTGTCAGATGAACTCTGTTGAAATCTTTGTGACCCCTCTTTAATATAAAACATCTGCACGAGACCCTCCTAACGGGATGTCTATTCAATTTAAGAGTCATTTTATCATCTCAGACTGTTTCATTTTAATAATTTTAAAGGCCTGAACAGTTAGAATAGTTCAGTATTTCACATGACAAAAAGCAAACCTATAAAGATAATCATCTGGAGACCCCTCTTTGTGAGGGTCCTGATCATGAATGTGTTAATTAAACTGGATACGGGCGCCGCCGCTGCTCAGCCTCGCTTCCCCCATTTCTCCCAGTGGCCACTTATGGTATTGCAGCTTTTAAAAAAATCCCCCCCTCCTCCTCTCTGCGGCCTCAAAAAGCGTGTTTTTAAAACTTTCTGCAAGCCTACAAAAGTGATTTTAATTGTTTTTAGAAACGTTGCTGTGCATATTCAGCAGGCCGCACGACATGGAGGGAAAACTGGGAAACTACAGTAGAAAATTGTTGGGGTTGTTTTTTTTTTTTTTTGGGCTAATGTGCCAGGCGAGCGATTTTCATTCAAGATTTTCAATCCAGTATCCAGTTTATATAAAACACTCATAATCCTGAGCTAACTAACGCTAGCAATGTTAACAAGCTAATGGAAACATAGTCGTTAGCTTTTTAGCTTCTTTATGCTAACGTGCTAATGTTGCTAAACGAGAAGTCAAGACAATCGGCAAATTCATGAGGATTCAATTTTAAACATCTATCATCATCCTCAGAGCTGCTAATGTGTGTAAAACTCCTCCTCCAGCTGATGTGGGTTGTTATAATGAAGCTGTAACAATAATAACCTAAACTCAAAATGACTCCATTCATTCACTGAAGAAGGCTAAGAGTAGCGGCTGAAAGCTCTGGAGTACTCTTAACACTGACAGACCGATAAAACAAGTGTGTGTGTGTCTCTCTGTGTGTGTGTGTGTGTGTGTGTGTGTGTGGTTGTGTGTGCGTGTCTGTCCGCACACATACACAAACTGTGGTGTTAGTTAGTTACATCAGAGGCACTTTGACCCCCTTTTTCTGTGCCCTCAAATATAAGATTTAAAAAGAGAGAGAGAGAGAAAAAAAAAAAACCTTGCAGAAAATAAATCAGATTTTTATTTTAATAATTTGGCTTCAAGTTTAAACCCCTTTGTCCCCCAAAAGCTCTCCCCCAAAAAAAAGAAAGAGAGGGAAAAAAAACAAAAAAAAGAAACCAATGTAGAGAAACACCATGTTAGAACACGGTAAGACTAAAAAAACCAGAACAGAGCAGAGCCGGACTTCCTGTAAAACCTCCTTAATGTGAAAACTCTCCAGCAGACTGAAGATCCAGATCAGGTCCCAAAACTGTGCTGATAAATCCTGAATGTAGATTTTACTATAAAACAGATTATCATGAAGTACTGAAGTGGATTCCTGTCCTTAGGTCAGATTTACCCTACTTGATTTTAACCCTCCTGTTGTGCTCGAGTCAAGGAAGGAAGGGAGGAAGAGGGGGAGGAGGGAAGGATGGGAGGGAGGAAAGAGGGAAGGGAGGAAGGAAAGAGGGAAGGGAGGAAGGAAGGATGGAAGGAGGGGAGGAAGGGAGGAAGGAAGGATGGAAGGGAGGGAAGGAGGAAGGAAAGGAGGGAGGAAGAAGGAAGGAAGGAGGGAAGGAGGAATAAAGGAAGGATGGAAGAGAGGAAGAAGGAAGTAAAAGAGGGAGGGAGGGAGGAAGACGGAATGAAAGGAGGGAGGGAGGAAGGAAGCAGGGAAGGAAGGAAAGGGAGGAAGAAAGGATGGAAGGAAGGAAGGAAGAAAGGGGGATGAGGAAGGAACAGTCAAAACAGACGGGGTCAATTTGACCCGGGAGGACGACACGAGGGTTTTAAACAGAAAAAAAAATAGATTTAATATTACATTTTTCTTCCCTACATCCAAACTGTTAAACCCTCCAGCTTCAGCTCTAGTGTGTGATCATGGTTTAAGAATATGCACCATGTAAGCTTCATACTGACTGAAATATTAAAAGGTTTTTTTTAAAAGTGGAGCCCCCCCTCTTAAACAACTGAGCCTTAAAATGAGGTAAAAAGACCCAAAAAGCTGTTAGTTTATTTTTGCTTCGTTGTGCTTTAATGGTGCATATTACCAAACTAATGTGCGTTCAACACCTCAACTGACAAATACCAAACACATTTAGATTAATTCAACACTTTCAATTATTATTACACTATTGTTATTTGAATCTCAGTTTAAAAAACAACAAGTACTGATAGATGACTCAAAGCGCCTTTTTTAGGACGCTTTGAGCTGGGTTTTTATTTTTAGCAATTTCAGACTGATTTCAATCACTGTCGGAGGGGCTGCAGCCAAGTCCGCCCCACGAAAGTGTAAAGTGCCGCTAACGGACCTCCAGCAGCCAATGAAATCTATGGAAACACGTTCAGACTTCTCAGTTTAGAGGGATGAACGTGGATCATTAATGTTCCTCTGACTGGACTGAGACTGATGGAAAAGTAGCACACGTTCAACCTCAGCGCTGTTCATTCATTTACAACATCGAGCGCAGGGTAAGAGTGTGTGTGTGCGTGTGTGTCACTTTCAGGCAGGTTTTAGTGGAAGTTCGGCTTTGCGAAGAGAACAATATGTTACTCTGAAAAAAAAAAAAAAATCAGCAGAGAGACGAGAAAAAAAAAAAAAAAACCTAAACAAAAAAAAAAAGGAAAAACCCCCCGACATAAAATCCAACACAAGTCCTCACAGCGAGAGAGAGCCGAGAATAAAAACAACAAAACTCCTCGCTGCAGAAAAAGAAACACGAGAAAAAACAAAATAAACCAGAAAACATGTGAATCCTCTGTAGAAACCACAACCTTTATATTCCCTCTACAATTATGTACAATTAAACTTTATACAAGTAAGTAAGCAGTGATGCTCTCCTCACAGCGCTCTCTCTGTGTGTGTGTTTGTGTGTGCGTATATATATGTGTGTGTGTGTGTGTGTGTGTGTGTCCGTCCTAAGTGGAGCTGCTCTTGGAGAGGTTGGGGTAGAGGACGGCTGCCGTCACGGCGACCATCACTGCGATGACCGGCATCCAGGGGCTCCAGCCGCTCTGTCCGACACACACAGAGACAAACACAGCGAGAGAACCAAGTTAGTCTGATGCAGCTCTGTTATTCATTTATTTATTCATCTATTTATTTTAACTTTAGCTTTAACTCGACCGAGACTGAAACCAGAAAGAATGAAAAGAAGAGGAAGAGGAAGAGGGAAAGTAAATTTTAGAGGATTGCAGAAAATAAAGAAAGAAAGCCAAAAACATGAAGCCCCCAAAGTCCCAAAGAGGATGTTCTTCCTGTCCGCAGCATGAAAGTTATTTATTATCTGATTGGGGATGTTTTCTAAAAGTGTGAACAGGAGGAAATAAACATTAAATAAGTTTCACCTGAACGAACAAAAAGGATGAAAAACTATTTAGAATAACGAAAAAAAGAATAAAATGTCTCAAGTAGGGCTGTCAGCGTTAACGCATTAATCGCGATTAGATTAATGCAATCCATAACGTGTTATTTTTTTTAAATCACATTTTAATGTTGCAAGCCTTTTTGTCCCTTCTACTTCCCCGTAGACGGCTCCTCTAGCTGTAGCGCTATGCTTTGAAGTGGCCTCCTGCAGTAAACCTACCGCGCTGATGGAAAGTAAGAGAGCTACTGGACTTTTGAACGGCTTGTTTAACTTTAAAACACTTCGACCATTTTGGAGTGTGGGAGTCGCAGCAGAGCCGTGATTGATTCCCAGTTAAGACACTCTGGTAAGAAATGCTTTACATTATGGGCTTAACACTGCCTTCAAATGTAAATAACAGCATTTTAAACATGCAATTTAAAACACGATTAATCGTGATTAACTATGGAAATTCTGCGATTAATCTCGGTTAAAAAAATTAATCGTTTGACAGCTCTAGTCTCAAGACTTTCTGTACAGTAGATTTTAAGTTGTAGAAATCAGTATCCTTGGTTTTAAAGGTGGAGTTTATCTATTTTTATCCGTGGAGGAGTGAGCCAGACGCTAAGTGACTTCTCTGCATGTGAATGTGATAATTGAGTCTTCTGGTAACTGCATTTATCTTCTTTGATGTTCAGTCTATGATTATCAAGAGGAGGAGGAGGAGGAGGTGTCAGAATCTTAAACATGAGACACAAATCAACGTTTACTGTTTCTAACTGTTTGATCTCTGTGTGGTACTTTATGAAATGATGGTGATGGTTGGAGTTTAACCTTCATGTCGTCCTCCCGGGTCAAATTGACCCCGTCTGTTTTGACTCTTCCTTCCTTCCTTCCTTCCTTCCTCTTTTTGTCCTTACTCCTTTCCTTTCCTTCCTTCCTTCCTTCCTTCCTTCCTTCCTTCCACCATTCTTCTTTAAATTTTCCTTCCTTCTTCCCCTCCTCCCTTCTTTCATTCTTAACCAGGGTTGGGAAGGTTACTTTGGAAAAGTAATAGGTTACAGATTACTAATTACTCTATTCAAAATGTAATAAGTAATGTAACTTATCACATTTCTTATAGATTTTTCACCAAAATCTAAGTTCAGGTGTTGTCATGGATACTGACATGATTTATAAGGGAGATCATTTCTTATAAAGCAACATTTATCTCTCATTTGAAAATGTATTCATTAGTTCATGTAGATTTTGGAATATAAAATAAAGATATTTAATGATAAAAAGTCAAAAGTCTGATATGGAGCTTAATTTGTACTGTGACTCCATTTAAGCCCACGTCATGATTTATTTACAAAATATAAAAAAATATTGATTTCAAAGAATTAAAAACAGCAATATATGTATTCAGTAACATGTTAAATATTAAAAAATGAGAAAAAAAACTCTCCTGAGCAAAATCTTAAAGGTCTGACTTCAGATGTAACCTCCTTTATAATCATCAACAATTATTTTGTAATTAAACATGTAACTATTGACTCCCAGACACTGGTCTTAACTAATAATGAGCTCTGTAAAATCAGGTTTTCAGGATCCAGCTGGATTAAAATGTGGCTCTTTTTATGCATTTCATTAAACATCCATCTAAACTTCACGCAGCTGATCACTGATGAAGTCAACGACACATGTGGTGCTTTTATCAGCCGTCAGACGACACAACAGACTCCAGTCTTTCTTGCTTTTGGGTTTGAAGTGAAAATAATAATGTATTAACCGAGTTCCCTCCACTTGGACGAGGCTGTGCTTTGTATCATATATAAGCAAGCAGCATGATAGAGAAGCGTATGAGCTTATAGTCAATTATCTTGTGGGATATAAGATAATGACTATAATATAAAAAAATAAACACAACAGAATAATAACACAAATGAATAATTATACAATCTTTTGGGACTTCAGGGACTCTGCACAAGAGAGGTACAGATGTAAAATGAAAGGAGAAAGAAAAAAGGAAATCAGAGGGTTAAATAATAAAAAAAACCCAAAAACAAACACAATAGAAAGCAGCAAAGTAAACAAGGCCGAGGAAGTTTACCTGAGTAGAAAAACAGAAAAGTTACAGACCAGTTGTCGTTTCCACAGCAGACTGGAAACACTGGTCAGACATTCCCGAATAAAAACAAACAAGCAGCAAACAACACAAGACGAACACGATGGGAAGAATGATGATGAATGTTTAGAAGAATGAAGAAGAAGAGGCTGCGAGGTAGAGGTCGAGAGGCTGAATGTAGAAATAAAATAAACTGCAGTGCATCAAAATAAAAGGACTTGAAGACTGAAAGATGGATGAGTCAGTTTAAACAAACCACCAAAACCTGTAAAAGCAGGTAAAATAAAAAACAGGCATAAAAAAAGGGAAAAAATAAGAGATTAAGCAGCAGACTGGATGCATGAGATGGAAGGAAAGAAAAAAACCCTTCTGCAAAAAATGGAGAAGAAACAAGGCATGAAAATAAAATAAAATAAAATGGAAAAATAAAAAGGAGCACCGAAACCCTGAGAGTGAGAGGGAAGTGAAGAAAGCAGTTAGTGAATGAATGAGGCCGGCCGTTACATAAAAGGAAGGCGAGAGTCCGACTCTTTAAGAAGAAATACCTACCGAGACTCTCAAGACTCATTTAGCTTTATGATCCTTTGTATTTTCTGTATATAAAGTTTGAGATTCATCGAGTTGAGTCACATCCTGATTTTTATAGAGATTGTTGCTGTTTAGAGATTTTATTACTATACTTAAAATAAAAGATCAAACTGGAAGAATAAAGTATATAAAGTATGAAATATATCTGAATACTAGCAGATGTCCTTATTCTCTGCCCTCTCATGTATAATAATTAATAATCTAAGCTTTGGCTAAAACTAACAGCAAGTTTTCTAGACGTTTTCTCCTTTAACTTTGGCTTCACAACCAGATCTCTTAAAACCAGGCGGATTATGACTTTAAACAACCTCCTGCAATTAAAATCTCTCCAAAAAAAATCTCTGACGTCACAGCTAAACTGAACCTGATGCCTCAAACTAACCATTTAATGTTGTGCACTTACCTGACGGGCTAAACTGAGGGCAGATATTCTTCTTCTTTTTGTCAACAAAGTTCATAAAAAGACCAGAAACCAACAATAACTTGATCTACTAACATATTTGTGTATCCAAAGTCTGATATATCTGATTTTTTTTTTGTGTCACTGAGCTCTATTGTAGCACATAAACTATTAAAAACACATCAATGAGCTCCTGGTATTAAAAACGCTGAAGTGACTTAAACCTGCATTCTCTCTAACGGCCACCAGGGGGCGACTCTACTGGCTGCAGAAGTCAATGAGAATATTCCCAATGAGTTTAAGGTCTCAATTGTTTGTTTAAAGTCTTTTTCAATACAGCATGACGTTCATTTAGTAAATTATGGTCATATTTAATTTAAGTTTGACGATAAAGCAGTGTATGTTTTAAGGCATAGCTACAATATGATGACAAGTCGCTACCACGGCGACAATATAGGTTAGGTAACGTAAACCTGGTGTAACCCAAGATGCACTAAATGTGCTTTCAGTTCCCTGAAGGTAAGTCTAGCATTTCGGTCACTTACAAAGTCTTGTTCAGGATTTTATTATAAGTACATTTTGTTTTAATGGTCTTAATCCTAATTTTTACTAGCAAAAAGCACTGTGTTAACCAAGCTACCAGCTAGCTTTAGCGTCTGCCCAAATATGGTCATTTTTCATCACTTCTGGCCCCAAACATCCAAGATGGCAACAGTCAAAATGCCAAACTCAGAGTCCATAAACCAGTGAATTACATCACGGTGGCTACGTCAGTTATTTTTATAGTCTGTAAAACACACTGTGGTAACTTACTTCTGTTAAAAATACGCACAGCACAAACATGCATGTTCATTTTTCAATATAATTATATAATCCTTTGGGCCTGATGGGCTCGAGAGCTACAGACAGGGTATGGAAGTCAGAAAATATTGATAGAGGGATTAAGAGATTGTTGGTTTTGATCTTTTCATGGGATTTGTTGACAAAAACAAAAATACAGACTGATGACACCTCTACTTTCAGCTTCTAAGACCTTTCTTCTTGAGTAATATTTAAATCTGTCCCCCTCTAAAACCTAAAAAAAACACCAGCAGGCGTTGTGTGGACTGAGGTTTCCTTTTAACGGAGGGTCGGTGTGGTCGGTGGGAGTCCAACCTTTTAAAGAGTTCGATGTTAGCCTCAGCAGAGCGGAAGCAGAAGAAATGTGACCGACAGCCATGCAGTTAGAGCGGCTCGAACCAGACAAAGACAAGACCACCACGATAATGACGATGATGATGATGATGATGATGAAGATGATACTGAGTTTTAAAAGAGAAGAGTAGGAGGTGATGAGAGCGTCCTGTTTATGAGGAATTCAGGGTTTCACCGTCATGGAGCAGCAGTCGACATCATAAAGTAGATCTAAACTTTATATTTATCTTTCTAACTTTCTAACTATTAGAGTAGGGAACTTATTCAAATTATTACAAGCATCATTTTTAAATGTATATTTTAATTTGTTTCATTTCTTTTTATTGTACACCGGTCCAGTAAGTGTAGCACATACAGTCCTGACCCTGATTATTACTGCACCATATGTATTATTGTCTGTTTTAATGTCTGGTTGGTAGATCAGACGAAGAAAAAATAAACTAAAATCACCTTTTACAGGAGGTTTGGAGGTCAAAGGTCACGACCACAGTTTAGATTTGACATGAATAATGATTTCCGCTGGTGGAAAAATCTGCGTAGGTCGACTTATTGCCAGTAAAACTTCACAGAGCTCTGACTCCAGGGTGTGGGGGTACCCTAATATATTCTTGTGGTTCAAATTTCCCACAAAGACCTGTCACCCTGAATTCATCACAGATCAGGACGACGCGTTTTCACCTTCTTCATCTTTCCTTCCGCAGATGATGAACAGATGGGCGGGCAGCAGAGACAGACAGAGAGACAGACGGACAGACAGACGGACACAGAGACAGAGAGAGACAGACTGATGTCATGTCGGTGTGTACCTTTCTACCACAACTGGCCGAAACACCAGTAGAGCAGAGCCAGGACAAGGCCCATGAATATGGCTTGGACAGGCTGCAATATGGATGGCTAGAGGAAGGGGAGGGGAGGAGGGAGGGGAGGGGAGAGGAATAAGAAGAAATCAGCCGGCAAATCAACCAAAAACCAACATGGAGGATGGAGCAGCTACAGCGTGTGTTTTTCGGAGGGAGAGGAGAGGGGGAGGGAGGAGAGACAGAAAGAGAGAGACAGAGAAAGGGAGGGGGGGGGGGGGGGGGGGGTTGTGTGTGTCAGATATCTAGTCAGGCATTTCTACAAAGCAACACCACCATTCCTACACATCCAAACAGCAGCCACACTGATAAAAAAACAACAAAAATAAATAAAAACACCACAGAGGAAGAAGTGCCATCCATCACCAGGCAACGACTCTTTCCTGTTGGAGTTCAGCCCGTTAACTGTCAGCACCGGGACGCCTCGTTAAGCACTCTGAAATCGAACCCTACTAGCCGCTGGCAGACACGCGGTACGCTCGATGATTTTTATGAAAGGCTAGTGTGAAATGTTTGGACTCTGATGCTTCTTAATAATAATAATAAATAAAAAACAAGTAGCACAACGAATCTGACATGAAGAATGTTAAAAACCGGTAAACTCGGATGCTAATGCATGACATTTGTGTTTAGTGAAGCTAAATAATACACATAAAAAGGATAATTCCAGCTTATTTAGGTCTTTTTCTCATAGTGTTATCTATCATTTCTATCTGTAATAGTCACACTGTACTCACCAAAGTAAATGTTGAGATCTGGAAACACGGATATTACTACTACTAAAGTGAAACTAAGCTAAAAAAAAAAAAATCACTAAGAGCTGATGCATCCTGTCATAGAATAAATTAAATCACTGAAAAAAACCTGCCGACCACTTTTTACAGGAGGTTTGGAGATCAAAAGTCAAAGTCCCGGACTATTATGAGGTCTAGATGACGTGGGTGGTGTGTGAGTTTTACACTTCAGACGATCAGACATGAAAATGAGCAGATAATTCATCCAGATTCATTTTAAACTAATATATTTGAAAGTAAAATTGAAGGTGAGAACTCCTAAAATGTCATAACGTTGTCAAATCTGCTTTTTTTGACCCGTCTGAGTTTAGTTTAGTCTCAGTGTTTCCAGATCTCCATTATGAACTTGGTGAGTAGGAAGTTATTACTGACAGAAACCACCAGATTAATCTCAGAATATAAAACCAAAAGTTATCTTTACTTGTATAGATTATTAAACACAGGAAAGAAGAACCTTTTGAGGAACTCAGGAAATACGCTTCTGCTCCGAATGCATTACTCTCTGATATTAAGTGTAGTTTGTAAAGCTGATGATCTCTGATTGGTTAAACTCAGACACCACAGCTAATTTAACGTGTGTATTGCTTCTGTATTAATATGAGAATACAGTTTGAATATTTCTTGTTGCTTGTTAAAATTAGATTAGTTTCCTGACTTGTGTAAAAAAAGAAAAAAAGAGGGCCATAAAGAAAAAGAAATGAGTGAGTGAGAGCGGGGGCTGTGGTCAAGAGATTAAATTAAGAGAAATAAAACTTTATTTGCTGATAGTTTCATAGTTTCATGGCTGTTTCTAAAGCGGGCATAAAATAACCGTCATACACTCAACAGATTGTCTACTGTGGAGTTTACAGCCTCATTTCATTTCATTAAGCCTCGTGCTTCAAAGCCTTCAGACTGAACAGCACCACAGCTCCCAGTACGTCTCACTCTCACTAATGTTTTGTATCTTTATTATTTATAGTATTTTAAAATTTAACTCACACATCAGAGTCATATAACCATAAATATAAATATAAAAAGGGGATTTTTAGTTCCTAATTTAGCTCCTCTGGTTCTATAGTTCCTGCTACTTTTACTCAAAAAGTGGCAATAAACCAGAATTATCCTTTATTATAATTACCCTTTATTTTTAAATGTTAAAATAAAGACGGTTCATTTAGTCCTGTGTGAAAAAAAACAAACCTGAGGAAACAAGACAAATATAAACAGTCACATCAACAGAGAGCTGAGGAGGAGGAGGAAGAGCTGAAGACAGACGAGAGGAGGAAGAGGTAACAGAGGGTGAAGGCTGCTCTGCCTCGCTGTCGGCATCTGATTTTCTGATTCGTGTTTCCTGGAGTTTTCACGGCAGCGGAGACAAAAACTAACAGCTGCTATCAATCAGCTCAGGATGAAACGGCAGGAGAGGCGATGATGTCACATGATGTCACCTCAGCTGGAAGAGGGTTTTTTTTCTTTCTTTACTGTCAATTTACTGTCAAGTGTTTTTTTTCTAATGTCCAGTTTCTATGCTGATGATGAATGTATCTTATTGAGCTGCATCAATCTGCAGGAATCACACTGGTCTAGTTAATGATTATTATTATTATTATTATTAGAAGATTCAGTTCATATTGCTCCATCTGTTGTTATTTTCAGTCTCTTTTGTTAGTTAGCGGGACTGAAGGTGTGATTCAGGTTTCTTTTTTTAGCGAGGAAGCAGTGAGGAAGTAGGTGGTGGTGGTGGTGGGGGTTGGGGGGGCTTTGGGCTGAGAGTGCTGAGTGGGCTACAGCTAGTGAGTCCAAGACGGCCGCAGTGTCCAAAACAAGTCTGCTGCTTCTCCTGCGTTAAAATGTTAAAAAAACAAAACCCCAAAAACTCCAAACTGAGGAAAAAAACATTAAGAAAAATAAAACATCTGGATTTAAAGCTGAGCAAAAACAAACAATAAATGTCACAACAAAAAGAGTCCACATTGTCTTTGGTCTTATTAATGTGTGTGTGTGTGTGTTGTGTGTGTGTGTGTGTGTGTGTGTGTGTGTGTGTGCGTGTGTGTGTGTGTGTGTTGTGTGTGTACACTCACGGAGCTGGTCTTGTCCTGCAGCAACTTCAGGCTGCTCCTGCACTGCTCCAGCTCCTGGTGGATGTTCAGCTTCTCCTGCTCTGTTTTCTCATAGCGCTGACGAAGGTCCAACAGCTGAGACTGTGTGTCTTCATACTGTGCACGCACACGCACACACACACACACACACACACGCGCACATATCACATCATCTCTATGAATTATCGGTTCATCAATATCCATATGGAAAACGTAACTATTTCAAGGGCGTGACCCTCTCTGCAGAGTGTGTGTGTGTGTGTGTGTGTGTGTGTGTGTGTGTGTGTACCTCTTTCTGCAGTGTGTGTGTGCGGGCCTGGGCCTGGTCCAGCTGGCTCATCAGCCTGCTTTCGTCCTGTAGGTGTTGGTTCTCCAGCGAACCCAATTGGTCCTGCAGAACGTCCTTCCTCTTCTCCAGAGACTCCAGACTGTTGCTGAGGACCTCACTCTGCTCCCTGGTGCTGCACACACACACACAGACACACACACAAACACACACACGGACACATATCAGCAACATGATCATCAGTCCCTCCAAAAACTTACAATCCTGTGATTTTAATAATATAAACCACAAAAGAATCATCCATCTCCCACATTTGCAGGAGCATGCATTTTTTAACCCTTTACATGCTGCTCATATTCTGACTCATAACTAGTCTCTGCACCAATTCACATTCATAAATTCCCCGTCAGTCATTAATAAATGATTGATTAATCCTTAATGAAGGTTGTATTACATTTATTTATGGGGGAAAAACATTTATAATCACTATTTTATGGTTCAGGAGAACACTTTATAGAATATGATGAATAGAGCAACATGTTTGAATAGTGATGAAACATGTATCAGCTGCACAAAAATAAAAATATAATGTATTTTATTTCAATTTTGGTGTATTCAATGTCACATTAGACAAAGTCCACCTTGCAGAAATGTGTATGGGATGCTTTCACAGCTCTCGAATGTAAAAATGGGTTAAATTTGACCCTGAACAGTATGTAAAGGGTTAAACCCTGCAAATGGCCAAACTGGAAGAGTTTCACCAACCACAGCAGCTTTAACCACAGAAATCACCCAGTTCAGAGCATCATTTGGGAGCTAAAGTAAAGAAAATAAGCCTTAATTCTCCACAAATGCAATAACTTTGTTTTCCAGAACTTGTCCTCAGGTTATGAATCGGTCCAACAAACATATGAACCTTGAATCATCTCAACCTATCCATTTAATTTACATCAGGAGGGTCAAACTCATTTTCATTCAAGGGCCACATACAGCCAAATTAGATCTCATGTGGGCCGGACCAATAAAAAGATGGAAGGGAGGAAGGAAGGAAGGAAGGAAGGAAGGAAGGAAGGAAGGAAGGAAGGAAGGAAGGAAGGAAGGAAAAGAGATTAGGAAGGTAAGGAAGGAGGGAAGGAAAGACAAAAGGAAGGAAGGAAGGAAAATGGATTAGGAAAGGAAGGAAGGAAGGAAAGGAAGAAAGGAAAAGAAGATGAAGGAAAGACGGAAGGAAGGAAGGACGGAGGGAAGGAAACAAAGAAGGAGAGAAGTAAGAAAGGAAGAAAGGAAGGAATACAAGGAAGGAAGGAGGGAAGGAAGGAAAAGGGATTAGGAAAGGAAGGAAAGAAGGAAGGAAGGAAGAAAAGGAAGAAGGGGATAGAAGATGAAGGAAACATGGAAGGAAGGAAGGACGGAGGGAAGGAAACAAAGAAGGAAAGAAGTAAGAAAGGGAGGAAGGAAAGAAGGACAGAGGACGGGAGGGAAGGAAGGAAAGTGGGCCGGATTGGACGCCTTGGCGGGCCGGTTCTGGCCCACGGGCCCCATGTTTGACATCCCTGGTAAGCAACCACTATGGCGACCTTCTAGACAGACATTTAGGACACATCACGCTGCTCGCTGCGGACTGAGATGCCCATGAAGAAAGGACATTCCTGAGATCAAGAGAGATGCCTCGACTGGAACTTATTATTACATCCTACGATTTGCTCTGAGTACTTTGAATAATTGGATGATTTCACAGACGACTTGTAAAACTTCAACTTAACCACAAATTTCACACAAAGTTCAACCAATTTCCCCCCTTCTTAGTTACTGACACGTCAAGAGGAGACACTTATGAGGACACGGAGAAGGAAAGTGTGAGAGTGTTTATGAATTGTTCTTTTCTCTCGAGCTCCATCTGTTTCACTCTCGCTGACATCATCATCTGTCTTAAACGTTTCTTCTGATCTGCCAAATTACGTGTTGAATGGATGGATTTAATTTATCGACAGCAAAGATTTTGATGTGATGGGACGTATTTTTGATGGACCGGAGAGAGAAAAAAAAACCCTCCTCTCTGACCTCACAGGGAAATTCCTACTCACAAAGCTCTCAAATGTGATTATCTGCTGAGGGAAGCACATGTATGATTCAATGAAATACGGAGTTTCACACATGTGTTTATCATTTTGAAAAAAAAAACCTGCTTTCAAACAAGGACTGAAACTTTTACTTTTACTGGTTCTGCATGTTTGGTTTCTACAGTTTTTATTTCCTCTTGCATACCTCATGAACGCTGCGATGCCTTTAAATTCATTCACCTTAGTAACAAACAGAAACTCTGCACGCAGACATTTACAAACTTTAAATAAAATGTTCAAAGGGTCGCTGGATTTTACGTCAATGTACACAGTATTGGACACAGTTGATGCTTTAAATTGCAGTTTGTGGTTTTTATTTCAGCTACAAATATCTGAATGTAGCGTAACTGCTAAGCTTCGTCATCGATTAAGCGTGTCAAGTTTAAGGAAATTTGCTGTAAAAGAGCTTCTCTCAGCAGAGCGGTGACGGAGAGCTGACATCTGCAGCTTTACTGGAGAACTGCATTACAGATATTTATGAAAAGTGCTGCATGTGGCACCGAACCTAGGCTTTATTGGAAACTAGTGAAAACACACAGGTGGAATATATGACTGCCCAATTACAGCTAAAGTACCTGTTTTTACAAGAAGGTGGACCCCAATTACTGACTATCTGGCTTAGGACTCTCATACACTTATACTCTATTCATTTACTATTATTATTATCTTTTTATTATCTAAAATATACCTTTTTTAGAGTACAGAACTAGATATGTGCTATATACCCTTTACAATGCTATCTCTGTGACAGATGAGACCCAATCTCAAGATGTCTTCTTTTTGTGTGTGTGTGTGTATTCCTTTGTGATATTAATTGCCTGTTAATGTGCATTTAAGGCAATAAAGTAAAAAAAAAAAGAAAAAGTGCCACGCAGATAAAATCCTGCTGAGCTCTCGAACACGCGCTGATGTTTCTGTGCAGACGGATCTGAACGAGGAGCTTCAGCCTGTTAACCTGCTGACTGCTCGGTCTGCATCAGTCAGCTGTCGTCCCCTCGTAGCTTCTCTGCCTGAATCAGCTGGACGCCACGTCTCCTGCTGTCCTTCCCTTTAGTGCTGAAAACAAACTCTGAACCCGTCAGATCCTGCAGACCTGGCAGCGCTTCTGTCAGCTGATCTGAGCCAGAATTAATCAACTCGATCACAGCCGTCACCGAGACTTACAGATCCAGTTTGAACAGTTTGACACGCATAGTTGATACATTTCGGGTTAACCCTCGGCTTTACATTCAGTTAAGAGTTTGGAGACTGTAGAGTTTTAGTTTGAGGTGTAGTATGTTTATTTTAGTTTTGTTATTTACTATAAAATATTCACTATATTAACTTTTTTTCTTTTTAAATATATTTTTAAAGCATTTCTGTGATCATTACAGATTCCAATACATAAAAATGAGTTCAATTTTCAAAATTTTTGTTCAAATACTTTTTAACTTCTCTTAATAGTTATTTTTTTGTATTTTTATTATCTGGAATAAAACAAATAAATACAAACATCCCTCGTACCTTTGCATAAGCAGAAACAAAAAAACTAACAAAAACATAACGCTCTGTGTGTGTGTGTGTGTGTCTGTGTCTGTGTCTGTATGTGTATACATACCTGCTCAGCTCAGACTCCAGGCGGTGCAGTTTTTCCATAAGAGCTTTCCTTTCAGCTCTCAGGCCGTCACAGTCCTGCTGCAAACACAAACATCGCTGCTGCAGCGCACTGCACTCCGCTGAGAGACAGAGAGAGGAACACGATGAGAGTGTTGTGATAATTAATATCTAAAAAATAAGTTTATATCACAGCTGTATGTCTAAAGGTGCCCTGTGGAGTTCTGTTTACATTCAGTGTTACCAAAAAGCATCAAGTGTCCTTTTATCGTCTTCTAGCACTCATGGTTTTAATGTATCTAATGTATCTATTAATCTTCTTTTCTTTTCCATTTGCTTATTCCTGTGGGCATCACTGTGCTTTGTGTTAACATTTATAATTAAAAATGTATTCATTATTAAAAAATGCTTGTTTTGCTTAAACGTGCAGACAATGTTAAGCACTTAATCTTTTTAAAAGGCGCTATATAAACAGTTCTTATTGTTAAAAGGTCTAAAACAGACGTGTTGAATTCATTTCCTTCCTTATGGAACATTTGCAACACAGATTTTTCAGCTGTCAATCAAAGTGTGAAACTATCGGCGGGAATATGTCACTTCATCCGGGTTCATGTGAGTCCTTGATCATGTCCACACATCAAATAAAACAGGGACCCACATGTAAATATTTCTCCATCATGCTAGTAGTGCTCACAAACTCCACACACACACACTCACACACACACTGCTCACTCTGCAGCTGGTTGGCGGTGTGTTCCTGCTGCTGCTGCTGTGTGAAGGCCTCCTGCAGCCGGCTGATCTCCTCCTCGTACTTGGCGGCCGTGCTCCTCCAGTGCTCCAGCTCGGTTCGCACGCTGCCCAGATCGGCCTGCAGGGCGGCGATCTCACGCTCCCGCTCCGCCGTGGCTGCCTCCATGGCGTGCCTCAGAACGAGAATCTGACGGGCGGGAAAACAGAAGTTGGAATGAGAGAGGGTGAGTCAGAAGAAAATTGGAAGGAGTAAGAAGGGTGTCAGGAGGAGTTATGAGGAGTCGGAGGGGAACAGGAAGGATAATGTGTTACCTCCTCCTGTGCAGAGTACAGCTCATCTCTGGTGCTGCAGATGGTGCTCTCCCTCTGCTCCCTCAGTGCCTCCATGTCAGCCTGCAGCTTCCCGAGCTGAGCTAAACACACACCAGCAAACAGAAGGAAGTGAGGTGGGAACGTGGTAGATTTGAACACACACATCATATTATCTTTTGCTGATTTCCTTTATTTTATTTTATTTTGCATTGTTTGTACGTTATATTATTTAGGTAATCCATATTTTTGTTATTTCACTTTGCATTGCTATTGTGTACTATCTCTTATAGGTGAGAGTCTAAGATAAGCACAGAGTCTGACTTTTATTTTACATATATGCATATAAACCAATAAACCAGTAGTAATAAACCATGTGTACAGTATCTCGCTCTGTGTGTGTGTGTGTGTGTGTGTGTGTGTGTGTGTGTGTACTAACTCTGCAGGTACTGGATCTGTTTGGTCGACTCTTCGGTCTGCTGAGAGTTACTCCTCCTCTCATCCTCCAGCAGAGCTACAGACGGGCACAGATCACATCAGGTCACATGATCGTCATGTTTATCTCACGGATCTCGTATAATATCACGCATCATGTGATGTGCAATGACACTAATATCGGGTTCAAATTTATTAGAAACACTAAAATCAACTAATAGAGGGAAAGTTAAATCTGTTGCACTTTAGTAACAGTTGATATCTGTGTGTTAATTAAAGCAGGGGTAATTGTAATACTCTTAGTTACCTTGTAGCTCCAGACATTTCTGCTTGCCGGTGTTGGCTAATTCCTGGGCCTCCAGAAGCTCTCTGTGGAGATGGTGGATGACCTGCTCCGTGTCTCCAGGCTCTAGACCCGCCCGATGTAACTCAGCTACTCACACACACACAAAAGAGAAAAATCTTGATTAAAAAAAACTAATTTAAGACCTATTTTGACCCCTATTATATGCTAATAATTAATAAAGTGATTATTAAATGAATAAAGTCTGCAGCCACTAACTTACAGTATCTGAACATCTTCCACAAACAGACAATTTACAGCATGACTGAATCTATCGGATGCTTTGTCTTATATCCTCCACAGGTTTATGGTCACGTTGTACAGAGCAAGAGAAAAAAAAAAATCAAGAGAGGAGTTGCCATGGTTACCTTTAAGCAGAGCTACTCTGTTCTGTGGTTCATTCAGCTCCTGGTCGTCCATGTTGCCGTCTGAAACAAACACACAAACACACAGACTCAGTTAATAATCATGTTACTGATATCTCATCATGAGTTTCTATTAAGGAATAAATAAGAATAGCAATGTGCTTAAAAGGTAAAAATAAACAAACAACAATAATATGACAATAAAATGATGAATGTGATTTATAGTTGAAGACAGTTACTTATACAAATTTATACAAAAACAAAAAATATGATTTTCGTTTCTTTTTTTCAAACATATTAACATAACAAAAGCTAGTGTTGAAAATAAGAAAATAAGTTTAAATATGTTTTATTTGTTTTATTTATAATCTATTTCATGATGGATTCATTGATGCGTAGATGCTCTACACACATCAGACTTTAACACTAGTGAATCAAGAGTTATGTAAAGTCACTATGAATGAAAAGCAGAGTACAAATGAAATGTAGTATTATTATTATTATTAGATCAAACTAAAAAAGGAAAGCTTGAAACTAAAACATGATTAATTGAAGCCTGACAGAGGGATACAAACACATAAATAAGACTTAAACACTGTATTGAGAAATGTGTTTGTGATTTACTGACCTGACGTGTCGTCACTGCTGCGGTCTTTGCTGGGACTCAGCGTGTCTGACATGTCTGACTCTTTGGCATCCATCTGATTCCCTGCACACACACACACACACGCACACGCACACACACACACACGCACACACACACACACAAAGGTCAGCTGGGCAGGGACAGAATGTGAGGGCCAGTTTCTTTGTTTACTGTAACAAATAAACAACATGTAACAGCAAACAATATGGAAAAAACAACAAAATAGCAAAGGCTTAGAAAACTGGAGTTATTGTAATGAAAGAGGCACAGAGGAGACTAGAGGTGGTGAAACAGACACAGCAGCAGTTTGGATCAGCTTCAGTCCCTTTTACTGTGCTGGTGTCCCACATAGTGAGGAGGAATAATCACAGTTTGAACCCATCGTAGTGAGGATGGGTCCTTATTTCACAGGACTGTTAGAGGGTTAAAACTTTTATTAATTAGGGGAAGAGTAAAGTTTGGGGTTAGTCATGTGACAGTGATGGTTGAAGGATTAAGGTGGATTGGGATGGAGAGATACTTTAATCATCTCCTTGAGTGAATTCAGGTTAACATGTAAATAAATGATGGCCATTCCCATACGTGTGGATCCAATTTGAATTTCAGACTTTAGCAGGGAAAATATTTTGTCCATTTCTCACAGTGTAGTCTCACAATAAGTTGGTCCAAAAAGGTACAGAAATACAAATATGTGTGTGTGTGTGTCCAGAGAAAATGTATTTTAGCGCTGCGTTAAAGCCTCCACACACGGCCGCTGGTATGTCTGAGCATTGTGTGTGCGTCCACAGAGAATCCAAAGGACAGCAAAAAGTCAAACCTCTCACACAACAGCAAGGACAGAGGGCCGAGGTCAAAGGTCACTACGGAAGGATTTCTACTTGTCAGCATTTTAGCCCTTTGTGGAGTCCGTCAATGTCAGTTTCCTCAATGACTAAAAACTCAAACATTTCAAATTTTATGAAACCTAGACGGACGTGGGTGTTCTGTAACATTTAATAAAACTATAAAAAAGTAAAATAAAGAAGATATGACATAAAATATAATTGTTAGTAGGTTTCTGGTGGTTTATAATAAAAGATAATGCAGATGACATTTCTCACTGGATGTTGTGCTGAGAGTGAAAAAACAAGATCTACTGATTTTAGAAAGCCTGTTGGCATCCTTCACTTTGCCATTTTCCACTATGAACACATCACACACTCAACACATGGTTTCAATCAGTTGTAATTAGTTTATATTTAGCGCCGGGAGTCTGTGTGCGTGTGTATCTGTGTGTGTCCTCTACCTTTGAGTCGATCGGGGCTGGCCAGGATGTCGTCTTCTGCTGTCTGGTTGTTCTGTAGATGAGCATCCATCACTTCTATGGACACACACACACACACACACACACACACACACACACACACACACACACACACACACACACACACACACACACACACACACACACACACACACACACACACACACACACACACACACACACGGCTTAATTTTGGGTTGAGACACATTTAATGATGATAGAACATAACTTAATTTGATGTGATAAGGCGCCTTTTTATCTTTAAACTTCACAAAAATCAGCCGACCATTCACTGTTTATATATATATGTACTGCTTCAAGACTACAGAGGGAAATTCTTAAAATCTACTTTATACTTGAAGCTTAATTGAGTTCTTACCATCAAAGTTGGCCAGTTTGTGGATTGAAGAACTTACAGTTTCCTTCAGCTGTTTGACAGCTGCAGAGAAACAAAAAAAAGGAGAAATAGAGAAAGAAAAACAGAAGAATCAGTGAGTAAAGTTTAAAGAATTTAAACTTGGATTAATTGAAATCTGTCTCAAAACTCTGCAAATATCCAATCTGCCAACATAACATCCTGTTAATACAGCAACCAGCAGCCAAACAAACATTTACACTGACTCAGAGTCATCTATCAGCTGAATTAGTGGCTGAACTCATGTTTCACTTTGACTACTCAAGTTGATCAGATGAATCGGGTTTCGATTGGTTTGAATCGGAGGCGGGTAGCCGAACAAGTTTTGTGTTAAACTACCTTTCCTGATAATCTGGTTAACACTACCTCTACTGTGGTTTCCACTATAAACAGAATAAGTTAGTTGTGTTTAGTTGTAGTTGCTCTGGGCAACGGCGTCAGATACATGACCATACAACATGTCAAATACTGACTAATCCAGGATGTGAACAAGCCAATCCATCGTCACTGCAGTGGCATCTCACCTTTATATTCAAACAATAACAATATAACACACACAGTATATAAAGGACGTTACTACTGTTTGCCATGTATGGGCAGCTTTAGCCAAGAAAGAAAAATGTACAATCCTCTATCAAATCCTATAAAGTTGAAATAAAGTCATTGAGATGCAACTTGGAAAAAACAACTAAAACACATGCAATCTAAACTTTTCAACACAATTCATCCTAGTTAAACCAGATCAAACACATACTGGGCTGCACTGTTATCAGCTGCTCCGACAAAATCTACAAGCTTCACTTCAACTCTGTCTCAGTGAAATCCTCCTGCAAATACACTCGTATATGTTGTGTATGCCACTGTAATACTGGCAGACTGGTTTAGGAAAATGTCAGCGATGTTATAAAAACTATCAAAAAACACTGTCAGCTGATATGTAGGCGATCCAAAGGAAGTTTCCGCAGACTAGATGCTTGAACTGCAGCTATAAACTCAATATTAGATTTTAAATTGTTTATTAGAAATGCTGCAAAGCTAAAAATGATCCCGAACCGAAGGGACAAGAGGCAAAGAAAGGACAACTACTACGGTAACATGTATAAAAGAAAAACATATATAGATCTGCTACAGAAGAAGAAGAAGAGAGGAGTGTGTGTGAGTGATGTTTAAGAAACTGAAAACCACAATAAACCTGCAGAAAATGGCTAAAACACAGAAATGACCAAAGCACCAGACTATCAACACTTTCTGTCTTTTCAATATTAAATCTGTTTCTTTAAAGGATCAGTTCCCTCAAATCCCCCCCCCCCCCACAAGGACTTCCTGTACCCTGCAGTAATCCAGCATTATATTTACATAAACAATGTCCTGATTACTGATGATGATCCTTCAACTTTAACAACTTCCAGATAGTTCCCGATGCAAACTGCTGAGGGGGGGAGGGATGAGTGGAGGGTGGAGGGGTAAAAGCATTGTTTTTATATTATGTAAAGCCCGTTGTGTTACATTGCATTTATACGAATAGTACCATTTGTTCCACATGTGTGTGAAACTTCGTCATAATTAATGTATGAATTCTTGAGTTATGGTCTAAGACATGTTTTTCACCTTCGACCACCACAATTTAATCAGTTCATCCTCCAGTCCAAGTGGATGTGTTGTGCCAAATTTGAATACAATTCCTCTCGAAGCATTCCTGAGATAAAACGTTCTAGAATGTTCTAGAATTCTAGAATTTCTAGAACATTCTAGAATGTTTTTTTTTGTTTGTTTTTTACATGGATGGAGGTTTAACCCGCTTTAATTGTTCTTAAACCACGATACTGAACCACAACCTGCAGCTCTCTATCAAACAAAGTTCCTCTGGAGCGTCAGATAAGTACGGAAGTTAAGAAATATTACGATTGATCAAAAATAGAAATGCTCATGGTGAGGAAAAATTATGAGATACACTTTTGATTTTTGTGATATTATCTTAGTTAATGATAATAACCAAGATAAAATTGGTTAAAATAGGTTTTTTAAGATCAAAGGTTTTTATTTGCTATCTCATCATTTTCATTTATCCGTTCTTATTCTTACTTTTTCCTCCCCTTTCTTCCTGGCAGCAATGGGTTTCCATAGTAACGTAATGAGAAGAAAGAAAACGTATATTTCTCTCTCTCTCTCTGTGTGTGTGTGTGTGTGTGTGTGTGTGAATGTGAAGCAGCGTAACAGCAGGAATGGGATGTGTGTACTCACGCGGACACTCAATCAACTGTTGGATTCTAGTCGAGTCTCCTCCGCTGTTAACATGACAGTTGTCTGATAGAAACACAAAGACTGACGTTACTAAGATGACTAAAAGAGTGGATTTATCGATTCTGCTCATCAGCGCCCGATCTAATTCAATCTTGGCTCCAATCTCTTGTTATTACTGGAGAACGGAGAGAAAACATGTTGAAGGTTTTTGATTTGAAGCAGAACGAAGCTGCCAGTTTTTTTTTTTTTGAGTAAGAGATTAAATAAAAAAACTGCACATATACATATACTGAATTTCCATGTATGCGTTCAATGTTCATTTGTTGTGTTTTTCTCCCTCTAATTCAATCATTCTATCTGATTTTGAGGTTTATTGACATCAAAACTACAGCAAATGATTCATTATGTTAGACAGACATCCTCCCAGCATGAAATCACTTGATTGTAATATTTTAGTGGTAAGTGCTGGTTTTGGTCTGTCGTAATGTAACAATATACACATGTTGTGATGCATGCGGAGCCAACTATGTACATAAGAAGTGCGTCAGGGCCAAATGTTGTTTTCTGGAACTGATGAGCAGAATCAAAAAAGGAAGTTTCTTAATGGTCACTCTTTTTTTTCTTTTTTCTTTTAAATATAAATATATAAATTTGGATTTTATTCCAATTCAGTATCGGCTCTCAAGACGAGACAGAAAAGAGCTCGAGGACAGACAGCGATGACAGAGAGATGACAGACAAATACAGGCGGGTAGAAAGCATGACAGAGCTCACGAGTTACAGCGAGATAGATAACTACATGGACAGATAGATGACTGATATCCAAACGGACAGAGCAGAAATCAAAGCCATACAAGGCGAGGTACAGTGATTCTGGGCCCAACAACAGACAGGATGCAGACAGGCGGACACAGCAGACAGATAGCTGGAGCAATAAGTTTCTTAAATGTCTCAATAAAGTTCAACAAGTTGCCAACGAAATGTGGAAATAATCAGCCCAACAGTTTAAACTGGATTACACAACAACGTCATGAGAAAGCCTCATCGTTCAGGAAGGAGAAAGAAAAATGTTTCTCTACAAACTTAAACATGAGAGATTGTCTGTTTTTACAAAATATAAAATATATACTGATGTCAGAATTGAAACATTCAGGAAATCTGTTCCACCCAAGAGGTGAGGGAAAAGAAAAGTCTCAAAGTCTCTCCTTAAAAAAAAAAAAAAAACTGGATTCAACAATACCATAAGTTAACTTGAATGCTCCAAAATGATCTAGAGTACGTAGAAAAGGAGCAGGACTTTTAAATCAGAGTAAAATCACATCTGACAACAAGTGGTATTATATTTTTATATTCAGCCCATTTAAAACAATCGAGCCTTATAAATAATAAAACCACTCACAGCTAAATCATATTTTCTTATAATAATAAAATGGTTGACTAAAGCTTATTAAACTGACACTAATATATAAAAGTGTTTTCAAAGAGTGGGATTAAAATGTGACTACGTTAAAATTAACCCTCTTGTCGTCCTCCCGGGTCAAATTGACCCCATCTCTCTTTTGACTGTTCCTTCCATCCTCCTTCTTTCTTTAATTTTTCCTTCATTCTTCCCCTCCTCCTATACTTCTTTCCTCACTTCCTTCCATCCTTCCTTGCTTATTTCCTTCCTTCCTTCCTCCCTCCCTCCTTACTCCTTTTCCTTCCTTCCTTACTCCTTTCTTTCCTCCATCCCTCCTAACTCCTTTCCTTCCATCCTCCCTTCCCTCTGTCCTTACTTCCTTCCTCCCTCCCTCCTTACTACTTTTCTTCCTTCCTTCTTTCCTTCCTTCCTTCCTTCCTTCCTTCCTTCCTTCCTTCCTTCCTTCCTTCCTTCTTTCCTCCCTTCCTTGACTGAGGACAACAGGAGGGAATAATTTATCTGGATCAAAAGCTAATTAAGCTTTTCTTAAAAACTACTTTGACAATAAGTAGATTTGATTGGATTATGAGAAAAAGGACCAACATTTCAGTGAAGAAAGGTAAATATAAACTAAAGTTGGATTATATTTAAAAAAGAAAATAAAGTATTTTGTCTTTATATTATTCTATTATATTAATTCATCTCATCACATTTTATTCTTTTCAATGTGTCTTGCTTTAATTATTCTTTCTTTTATTCTTCTGTATTTTATTGCATTGATTTCTTTTATTTTGAAAAGCTCTTAAGCATAATTAAACCAACTACCATCAGTAGCTTCATCTTCCCCAACTGCACCATCATCAGTGTCTGTATCCTCCTCATCCTCGTCATCCTCCTGGCTCTCAGGTTTCTGCAGGCTCTGTTTGTCCTCGACAGGCTCCTCTACCGGTCCGTGGGAGACATTGTCGATATCTGTCATGTGACCACATCAGATATATATATATATGTATATATACACGATTTGGTCTAAAGCTTACGAGCCAAACACATGTTCAGAACAGTGTGAGAGTCCAAAGGATGGCAGGTTCCTTCACAAAGTGGCTACTGTGGCAAAGTGCGCAGTGAGACAGTCACCTCGAGCATTCATAATCAAAGTGTTGTCATTCGATCACCAGAAGTCAATCAGTGACCAAAAAAAGCTCTTTTTCCCACCCAAGAAGAAGAAAACAAATAAAAACAAAGCGGTGGACAGTTTTTTGGCAACCATTGGAAACAACACAGATTAAATCCAGAAAGCCCAACAAGCCCCGTTCAGGCCCGACAGAGTGCCACCATGTTCCTGAGACAACCTGTCTCCTCTGAAACAGCCACACGCAGCGGTAACAGAAACAATCCCGCCATTCAAGAGTCACATGTTTGAAGCCTCGTAACAGCCTGGTATTGATTCTGGGGGCTTTTTAAAAATGTTTTTTATATATTTGGTGTAGTAGCGGAAATTAGGGGAAATGCATGAGTTTAGAAAGACGTTATCCAATCGTTATAAAATAAACTGCTTTAAAAAAAAAGGTGCTTTATGTAAGAATTAGTCGAATTTATACGACATACTTTAAACTAACTGGAGGTAACACATCACCACACACAAAAAACACCAGTGATAACTCTGGTTTTACTTCTATTTCTATCACTTCTTTATTTTATTACCGAACATGGCTTCCTGCTGGGAGCGGTTAGTAGTAGTGATGAAAGTCTTTTTACATATATATTTCAGTACCGTGCATATGTTGTCCGATATGCACCGATAAAAATTGTATTAAAGTTAAACAGGCAGTATTTTATGTATGTATCTGATCCTTTTCCTTAATTCAAGTTTAATATATGTGTAAATCTAGTAAGTGTCAGTCGGGCTCTAGTGGTGATAGTGATGGTCGCTTGCCAAGAGTTTCAGCTGTTGTCGAGTTTACTGTTGCATTCATTAACTAACGGAGGGCAGATCACAGCTTTGGGTAGTGTTACTTCTACCTCCGCTCATATTGGACGCTACAGTGACTCACTGGCACTCTTAAAGGTACAAAATGGTCTTATGAGATAAGACATCTTTCACTTAAACTAAGATCTGACATGTCTTCACATTTCTTGATCATTTTAGTGAATTTCTAAATGTGTTAAAACTCTTACATATAGCACCTTTAATAGTGTCTTTTAAACTCACGTTACCCCAATTTGAGCCATTAAAAGTCAATCAAAACCGAAAAATTATCCAACAAGCCGCACCAGGTGTGATTTTAACCCTCATGCACTACGAGGCCAAAAACGTGCGAGTTGTCAGCGAATGCACCTCGGTGAATATTTAACTGGAATGGATGGGATGTCGTCTTGGAGAAAGGAGTCCGGTTCTCTAAATAACATTCATGGTACAGCCAGGTGTCCTGTCCAAATGTCCCTCAACAAGACACCTGTGTGCAGTGAGTGTCATTACACAGGATGACCCAACGTTTAAATGTAATTACAGTTAGTGATGCTACTGTAAGATGCTGCATTTTAATGTCAACACCTGTTTAGTAATTATACTTATTCAAATCAGCCTTAACACCGGCTCGATGTCTTCACACTCTCTGCACTACTTGCTATTTCGCTGCATCTTAGCACCATACACATTTTAGCTAAATGACACATTGCCGGACTGTTTTACTCAAAGTGTGCATTGAAATAAAATTCTTTAATAAATTTAAAGGCACTTGCCAAAACTTCTTGTTGAAGCTACATATTTATGTTTAACAAATACCCAACAATACATTTTAATCCATATATCAAATATTGATAAACTCCATTATTAGTTGGGCTCTATGTTAATATTTATCCATATTTATATTTATGTATGTTTTTAATCTATTTAACCTATTTTTATTGTACAAACACCTGATCCAAAACACATTATTGTATGAATATAAATAAAGTTTGTAATTATAATCCTAAAATGAAATGAAAATGAATGATTATTTCTTGTTTTCCCCTAAATTTGACACCTCTGTTTAGGTGGATTGATGACTGATGTTGCTAACAGTAGCAGACTCGTTGTAATACTCAGTTGCCATAGTGACTGTGTTGAGGCTTCTGAATGTAAATCAAAAAAATGATTTAAAGTATTGATAGAAATGTGTGTTATTAAACATACTGAGGGCTGATGTAAAAAAAAAATGTAATTATTATGGATTCTGAAATTATAAAAAAATCTCTGAACTGAAGGTAAATCAACATCACGTGTCCCCCTCTATATGATCAGAGGACACCTGAAGGCTGGACATCAAACTACGAATATAACAAAAAAACAAAAAAAAAACAGAAGAAGAGCCAGACTTGATGAACAGAGAGACAGATGAACAAAGAGAGCGAAAAAGGGGCAGCGAGCAAACAGGGAATCATGTGGTCGTCATGCAGGAAGTTGTCATGCATAATTAGTGGAAGATGGAGAAGTGAAGTTAGCACCACGGAGAGACAAACAGCGGCAGGACGGGACGTTGTGTCCCAGAGCAAACCGGAGACGTGTGAACTCACCCAGACTGTTGTTTTCTTTAATGCTTTTCTCTTGTAGCTGCTCTAACCGCACTGTAAACAACAACAACAACAACAGCAGAGAGAAGCGTTGACTGATAGAAGTTCCCAGCCGAGCCGCCGCATCGGTCAAACACCTGTTCGAAACCTGTTACCGGTTGCTATGGTAATGTGTGTTAAACAGGAAGTTAAAGTGATTGGCTTGGACGGTGTAAAATGTTAGCTTGTTAAAAGTGAGGGAAGGGCTTTGTGTGTATGTGTGTGTGTGTGTGTGTGTCTGTCTGTGTGTTTGTGTGAGAGTCTGTGTGTGTGTTTGTGTGAGAGTCTGTGTGTGTGTGTGTGTGTGTGTGTGTGTGTGTGTGTGTGAGTGAATGAGTGTGTGTGTGTGTGTGTGAGAGTCTGTGTGTGTCTCTGAGTGTGTGTGTGTGAGAGTGAGTGAGTGTGTTTTGCTGTGTCTCTGTGTATGTGTGTGTGTGTGTGTGTGTGTGTGTCTGTGCGTGAGTGCGTGTGTGTGTACCCTGCAGGGCGGCAAGTCTCTCATTGGTGAAGTCGTTGTCTGCCTGCAGAGCCTCGATGCGAGCCTGGAGAACCTGCTCCTTCTCCTCCATCTCCTCGATCCGCAGCTCCATCTCCCTCTTCTCCGTCGCTCCCCGCTGAGTCAGCTCCTCCTGCCGGCCCTCCGCTGCCTGGATCAGGAGCGGAGGAGAGAGAGAGAAGGGGACGGAGGTTGGGAGGTGGATAAAGGGACAAGAAGAAGAAGTAGGAAAGTGAGACAGAGAAGAAAGATCATAAAGAAGAAACAGAAAGAGAAAAGTTACTAAGTGATTATATTTAACTATCTGCAAAATTACATATATTCAGTATTAAATGAAGAATTAATGCAGGAAGTTAAATCCTGGCTCATTTGGAGTAGTAACACACACGCACCTTAATTTTGTCAGTGAGCTCTTTGATCTCGTTGACGGCAGCGTTGTACTTGTTGGCGAGCTCCCTCAGCTCGTCCTGGCCCCTCTCAGACATCTCCTTCAGATGGGTGCACTCGTCCTCTGTGTTACTGAGCGAGCGCTGCAGAGCGCCAGGAAAAAAAAAACAGTTTTGGTTTTACTTCGCCTTAACATCTACAAATAATCATTATATAGTGTTATTAGCGCATCCTACCTCCACCTCCGACAGCTTCCTGACCACCTCGATCTTCTCCTGCAGGACTCTCCTCAGGGACTCCTTCGCCGTCGTCTCGTAGTTGTGTTTGTCCTCCTGCAGAGCCAAGAGCTCCTTACGGATCCCTTCCTCCGTCTGAGACTGTGAGAGGAGAGGAGGAGGATGAAGTGGATGAAATTTTTTGATCTAATTTCAGTCCACTTATTGCAGGAGAATGTGTTTTTTTTTTCTTCTTCCTATTACAACATATTCTGACCGAACCCTCTGTGTGTGTGTGTGTGTGTGTGTGTGTGTGTGTGTGTGTGTGCGTGTTACCTTGGAGTAAGCCTGTAGCTGACTCCCCATCACCTCCAGTCTGGAGAGCAAACGGTCTTCATCAATCAAAGCCTGACGGAGAGATAAAATCAGTTTAAAATCAGTTTCATATGTGTGCACGATCAAAACCTGATGGATTAGTGATGATGGACTAGATTGGATTATTCCCAATCCCAAAATGACCACTTTTATCTTAATTAATACTTTACTTATTCATTGAAATATACAACATGTGTGTATGTGTATTTTAACCACCCACATTACAAAAGCAGTTTAAAGTTAGTTTCATATGTGTGCACGATGGATTAGTCATCTTTAGATGGACTAGCACTGACATGATGTATATTTGTTTGCTTTACAGATTCACTAAAAACACAATTCCCAATCCCAAAATGACCATATTTTTGGGGCTTTTTGCCTTTAATGTACAGGTTAGTAGAGAGAGAGACAGGAAATGGGAGGCAGAGAGGGGCAATGACTCGAACCAGGATCGCCTGCAGTGAGGACTGTAGCCTCAACACATGGGGCGGGTGCTCTACCCACTGAGCTAAACACCACCCAAAATGACCACTTTTATCCTAATTTTTAATATCACATACATTAGTGCTATTACAAAAGAGACTGCTGAACTGAAAAACAGGAGAGCCATGAGCCTGATTGAAACCCCAGAGGATGTATGATGACACTCCTCTTGTGTTCCAGTTCAGGGTTTAAAGTATGATGAAGGTGTTTCCTACCTGCCAGCTGCTCTCCGAGGCCTCCTGAGTGCTGGTTAACAGACGCTGCAGAGTGGCTAACTTCTGCTCCAACATCTGTTCTCGGTGTAAGGCCTCCTGGCAGAGAGAGAGAGGAAAGGGGAACGAGGCAGGTGATCAATGACCCAAATCAGAACAATAAATCAGGAGGAGTAACAAAAGCATCAGGATCATTTAAAGTGAAGAGAAGCAGATTTTTATTCTACGAGTGCTCTTCTGTAGAGGAAAAGGCAAAGTTTTGAGAGAGCTTCAATTCTCTATTAACTCAAAAACTATTTCATAAACTGATATGAAATATTAATTACAGGTTAATTAGTGACAACTGTTGCTCATAGCTCTTTTTAGTTGAGTCACGTTGCTTTGAAAACTCATATCAGACCTCTTTAAAGATCGAGTTACTTCAGAGATCACATCATTTTGTCTGTGTGGAGAACACAAGAAAGATGACCTGGCTCTTATTTAAAACATCATTTCTACCTTTTACTTAGATTTTAATGTTCTCTATGCTTCACAAACACTTTTTCTTCTCTTAACAGACATTTAGTGTGTTTTCGACTCCTTTAATGTATCTGACAGATGTTATTTTTTAATATTTTGTCATTTAATTAATTGATGCTATATGCTTTGTGCAGTTTAATTAGTCCTGTTTGTGTGTTGACACTTATAGTCGTCACAGTGCTAAAGATTATTTGATTTGCCTCTTAAAAAAAACCAACTTTGTCTGCCTTCACAGATTTACTGCCTTATTATTTTGTATTGTAGTAGCACAGAATGACCAATAGGTGTCAGTGTGTTACCTGTAGATACTGGGAGAGCTGGAACAGTTCCTGAGAATACATACTGGGAGTGTTGGCTGCAACCTAGATAAAAACACACACACACACACACACACACGGTCACATATTGACAGTTTTACAGAGTTCAATGAGCCTTGGGTTTGAATTGAAACAGATGTAAAAAAACACATAAAAAAGGTCAAAAACACAATCTGTACATGTACTGTATACACACACTCACACACACACACACACACACACACACACACACACACACACACAAACAAAGTCCAGCCACAATACCTATTTATGTGCATTTAAACCACACGAGTGTATAAGTGTGTTTAATCAGCTCTAAATTCAGAGGCCTACACAGCAGTCATCTGCCCCAAGCAGCACACATCAATCACTAGTTCAAACATTTAACTCCACTAAAACCACAAACCTATATTTACATTTCGGGTTGAGTATGGATTAAACAAAAAGAGAGACAATGTGTATGTTTATAAGTAAGCTGCCAGTCTTTATGTTTGGCTAACCGTGTCTTGCCTCCAGATATTCACACCTGAACAATGTGGTGAAACTACATGACATCTAATCTTGTCCAATGACCCTCACATTCTTTCTGTGCATTCAGTACATTTCCACCTTAAGCCAATGTGACAGCCTCTGTGTGTGTGTGTGTGTGTGTGTGTGTGTGTGTGTGTGTGTGTGCTGAGACCTAGGAGGAGTAAGAGAACTTGCTTTAGGACACTTAATTATGTTAGAGAAGTGGTTCAAATCTAATCACAGCTCCTCCCTGTCACACACACACTTAGTCGTGTTTTCATCACTTTCGGGGACATTACATTGACTTACATTAACTTCTTGTAGACTTATCCGAACCTTACCTATCACATGCCTAACCCTAACCTTTAATATAACCCTAAACTATCCATAAACCTTAACTTTAAACCAAGTCTGCACCCTTAAAATGAAACATTTAGATTAAAGGGACTTGCCTTTTATTCCCATGAGGGCGGCGAGTCCCCACAAAAGGAGGAATAACTAATCCTCACACTCACACAGTCAGCCCCAGCCTACATTCCTCAGACAGTTCACACTGAGGCCTGTTGTTGGAGGGAGACGGGGAACAGGACGAGGAAGCTAACATGATAGTGTACGGTACAGCACAGTCTGGCACTGTCAGTCAGTCTGCTCTGGAGTGACACTGAACAACAGTAAGAGTTTGTGTTGTGGTACGGTGGAGTTTCACACTGCAGGGTTCATTTAAAGTGCCATAGTGTAGTATATATTATAGTATAGTGTAGTGTATTGTATTGTATTGTAGTGTATTGTAGTGTACTGTACTGTATTGTGAGCCATGTATTGGTATGTGTAATTATCAGCTGTGTGTTATGAGTGAATATTATATATAGATATGATATTTTATAGATATCGTCTTAGATTTTGAATATCGTAATATGGTGATATGGAATAAATGTTATTCTTTTCCTGCTTTTAAAGGCTGTATTAAATTAAAAATATAATGTAATGTTTTCTGAGCTTAACAGACTATTTTAGTATCTGCTTTTATCCATTTACTCATTGTGTGAATATGAAAATGTCAAATGGTGTAATCACAAAAGAATGATAAATATTAACTATTTTATCCACCTACAGTGTATTTAAGTGGACTCATACTAATAATGACTTCATTTAAAAAACATCAAATGGAAAGAAACATTTTTGGAGGGTTTAGGGTTTAAATTTTAATGCATTTTGTCGATATTGAGCAGAACGTATCGTAAAAACAATTTTTTTTTGTTTTGACAAATGATGTAAAATGTGTTAAAAATCATAGTGTTGTGTTGCAAAAGTGGATTATATTTATTCCACATGTTAGTTCACATTCATTTTCCTGTATATAATCAGATCATTATGATTTTCATCTCTGTAAAACCACTTCCTGTTACATGGCTTTCTTTACAAAATGGATCTTTAAATGTTGGTTACACTACGAGACACTGTCAAAATATTAAAATGATTGAGTCCTACTCTATTCTTCCTCTCAGTCCGCTGGAAGGACTGGAGCAGGTCTAAGTATGAGGTGGTTTATGGTCTATAAACACTATAAATGGAAGGACTGACAACGCCTGTAAAATATCCAATAGAGCTGAAATTGGATGGTGCTACACTCCACACACTTTGTGCTAATAAGAATGATACAGATGCTAAGCTGTAACTCCTTACATGTGTCTTCTATTAAAATAATAAAGATGGGAAAATGCACAAAAGTGTTTCTCACCCAAAACCCAGTGTGTGAATCCTTCAGTTGTTCTGCACCTTGCGGATGTCCTGAGCCCACGACTGCTGCTATTATTATTTTCAATGTTGTTTGAATGTTTGTCACTGTGTCTCTCTCTCCTCTCTCCTCTCTCCCTCTTCTTCTCTTTATTTCTCCCTTTCCCTTTCTCTCCTCTCTCCCTCAACCCCGACTGGTGTAGGCAGATGGCCGCCCACTTATAGAGCCAGGTTCTGTTTGAGGTTTCTTCTCGTTAAACGGGAGTTTTTCCTGGCCGCTGTCGCCAAGTGCTTGCTCATGTGGGAATGTTGGGTCTCTTTAAATTAAATTAGAGAGTTTCGGTCTAGACCTGCTCTGTGTGTAAAGTGCCTTGAAATGACTTTTGTTGTGATTTGGCGCTATATAAATAAATGATTGATTGATTGAGGTTAAACAAACTTGCTGAATGTATTTCCTTCCTTATTAAACATTTGCAAAGCAGATTTATTTGGACTATCTTAAATCTTGCATCCATGTCATGCAAAACATTCATCAATAATACAAACAACACTGTGAGCCACATGTGAAAGCATTATTATTTCACAGCGCTACTAGTGGTCAAAAACTCCACTGGGTTTATATATTTTTAACAGTTGCATCAAAGCTAAAAGGAGAGTGGAGGGAAATGTGAGGCAAGAAATCTGCACTCACAAAGAGGAGAGCTCTGTGTAGCCCTAACTGCAGCTCCTACTGTTGTTTTAAATAATAACAATAATAACAATAATAATAATAATAATAATGATGATGATAATGATAATAATAATAATGATCTTTATATAGCCAAGTCCAAATAATTACAATAAAATCAAAAAATAAACAAATTCAATATATAAATTAACAAAATTAACAATAATAAAAAGCTTAGGTAAGAAAAAACTCATAAATTAAAAAGCTAACTGATATAAAAATAAGTTTTTAAGAGCGTTTTAAAAGAGGATGCTGAGGTAGCTTATTTGATTTCCAGTGGAAGTGTGTTCCACAATTGAGGAGCCCTTACAGAAAATGCTCTATTACTCTCGGTCACAAGCCTAAAAACATGAGAAATAAAAACAACCTCATACTTATAAACCTCCAACAATCATCTGAGTTTAATCCTCCTGTTGTCCTCAGGTCAAGGAAGGACAGGAGGAAGGAAGGAAAAGAGGAAAGAAGGAAGGAAGGAAAGAAGGAAGGAAGGAAGGAAGGAAGGGAGGAAGGAAGGAAGGGAGGGAGGAAGAAAGGAAGGAAGGAAGGAAAAAAAAAGGAGTAAGGAGGGAGGGAGGAAGGAAAGGAGGAAGGAAGGAAGGATGGAAGGAGGAGGGAGCAAAGAAAGAAGGGTGGAGGGGAAGAAGGAAGGAAGGAAGGAAGGAAGGAAAGAAGGAAAGAAGGAAAGAAAGGAGTAAGGATGAAAATAGGAAGTAATTTAGGAGAGAAGGAAGGAAAAAAGGAGTAAGGAGAGAGGGAGGAAGGAAAAGAGGAAGGAAGGAAGGATGGAAGGAGGAGGGAGCAAAGAAAGAAGGGTGGAGGGGAAGAAAGAAGGAAGGAAGGAAGGAAGGAAGGAACAGTCAAAAGAGACGGGGTCAATTTGACCCGGGAGGACGACAGGAAGGTTAATGTGTTCAGGTTCATCTGATATTAGTACAGTAGTCCTGATAGAGCGCTCCGTCACATGGTCACACTGATAATCACCTGAAGCTCAATATCAGTTAAATCAACGAGCTTGTGTTGGACGACCAGAGGAACAGGAAGCTGCCTGTCCTCGTTGTCCTCCAGGGAGAGAAAGTGAAGAAGCTGGACTCACACAAGCATCTTAGGAAAGTAAAATGTAATGAAGCTACAAATTCAAGTCGAGGCGGAGTAGACTGACCAAATGTGAAATATATCGTCACACTCTCTTCTTCTGCTCCTGAGTTACAGCGTTTAATAATAATAGCCAATAAAAGTGTTTATGAAGAATATTATGAAGTCAGGGTGAAGTCGACCTTTTTGGAATATAAAATCACCATCATCACTTCATCATTTTTATCCTATTAGACCAGGAGTGTCAAACATGCGGCCCGTGGGCCAGAACCGGCCCGCCGAGGGGTCCAATCCGGCCCACTTTGCTGTCTTCTTTTCCTTCCTTCCTCCCTTCCTTCAATCTGTCCTTCCTCTCTTTCTTCCTTCAATCTGTCCTTCCTCCCTTTCTTCCTTCAATCTGTCCTTCCTCCCTTTCTTCCTTCAATCTGTCCTTCCATTCTTTCTTCTTTCAATCTGTCCTTCCTCCCTTTCTTCCTTCAATCTGTCTTTCCTCTCTTTCTTCCTTCAATCTGTCCTTCCTCTCTTTCTTCCTTCAATCTGTCCTTCCTCCCTTCCTTCCTTCAATCTGTCCTTCCTCTCTTTCTTCCTTCAATCTGCCCTTCCTCTCTTTCTTCCTTCAATCTGTCCTTCCTCTCTTTCTTCCTTCAATCTGTCCTTCCTTCCTTCCTTACTTCAATCTGTCCTTCCTCTCTTTCTTCCTTCAATCTGTCCTTCCTCTCTTTCTTCCTTCAATCTGTCCTTCCTCCCTTCCTTCCTTCAATCTGTCCTTCCTCTCTTTCTTCCTTCAATCTGCCCTTCCTCTCTTTCTTCCTTCAATCTGTCCTTCCTCTCTTTCTTCCTTCAATCTGTCCTTCCTTCCTTCCTTACTTCAATCTGTCCTTCCTCTCTTTCTTCCTTCAATCTGTCCTTCCTCTCTTTCTTCCTTCAATCTGTCCTTCCTTCCTTCCTTACTTCAATCTGTCCTTCCTTCCTTCCTTACTTCAATCTGTCCTTCCTCCCTTTCTTCCTTCAATCTGTCCTTCCTCTCTTTCTTCCTTCAATCTGTCCTTCCTCCCTTCCTTCCTTCAATCTGTCCTTCCTCTCTTCCTTCCTTCAATCTGTCCTTCCTCCCTTCCTTCCTTCAATCTGTCCTTCCTCCCTTCCTTCCTTCAATCTGTCCTTCCTCTCTTTCTTCCTTCAATCTGTCCTTCCTCCCTTTCTTTCTTCAATCTGTCTTTCCTCCCTATTCTTCCTTCCATCTTCCCTTCCTTTCCTCCATCTTTTTAATGATCCAGCCCACATGAGATCAAATTGGGCTGTGTGTGGCCCTTGAATGAAAATGAGTTTGACTCCCCTGTATTAGACATTTGTGTAAATTGGAGTATAAAATCTTGAGTCATGCACAAAAAATGTGTTTTGTGAGATCAATCTGTGAGCTTCACCTTTAACCTCTGACCACCAAAATTTAATCAGTTCTTCTTTGAGTCCAAGTGGTTGTTTGTGATACATATGAAGAAACTCCCTCAAGGCTTTACTGACATATCACATTAATTAAAATGGGAAGGACAACCCGAAAACATAAGGTCTCAAAGCAAGGCTGTCACTGGCACAGAGGTTATAAAAAAGGCCTTGGTGCAGTCTATGCTCATATTATAAAAGGTGTACAGTACGATATATAAAGCTATGTGGCGTAGTTGAAATGTTACAGTATGTATCTGTAGGTTCTGCTGACTAACAAAGCCGCCGGATTTCAACCTACAGAGGATCCTCACATCTCCTGATCCTGCAAGCATCATAATCCAGGTTCAGACAAATAACCAAAAACCTTTGCAGGGGTCACTATTTTTAAAATTTAGTGAACAAACATTTCAATAGTGTTGGAGACACCGAAAGGCACGAAGCACTCACAGAAAAACCTTGAAAGGAGGGAGGAAGGAAGGAGGGAAGGAGGGAGGAAGGAAGGAAGGAAGGAGAGAAGGAGGGGGGAGGAAAGGAAGGAAGGGAGGAAGGTAGGAAGGGAGGAGAGAGGGAGGAAAGAAGGAAAGAAAGGAAGGAAGGAAGGAAGGAGGGATGGAAGGAAGGAAGGAAGGAAGGAAGGAGAAAAGGAGGGGGGAGGAAAGGAAGGAAGGGAGGAGAGAGGGAGGAAAGAAGGAAAGAAAGGAAGGAAGGAAGGAAGGAAGGATTTCAACATACAAAGGATCCTCACATCTCCTGATCCTGCAAGCATCATAATCCAGGTTCAGACAAATAACCAAAAAATCTTTGCAGTGGTCACTATTTTTAAACTTTAGTGAACAAACATTTCAATAGTGTTGAAGACACCACCGAAAGGCACGAAGCACTCAGAGTGAACTTTGGGAAGAGAGGGGAAAAAAAAAAAAGAAAAAGAAAAAAACTTTCCCCCTGAACCAGATCAAAGACGTCTGTATTGCAGCAGCAGAAACTGGCAGAAATCCCTGCATTCCTCCATCAGCTGACTACTCCACTCTGTCTGTTTGTGTGTGTGTTGGATGTTACACACAAGTAGTAGTTGCACACACACACACACACACAGACACACACACTAAAACGAACCAACGTGCACACACACACACACAGGACAGAACAAAACAGCACAAACACACATTTTTTTATTCTTACCTTGTCTACAGGTAGTGGTAACGGAGCCTGGATGACACTGAAAGAAGAAAAGAGAGAGAGAAAAACTGTTTGTCACCATGGAAACAAGCAAGGAGGGAGGACACACTGAGTAACCACGGTGACAGAAGAAAGAAAGTGTTCTTGTGACATCGGTTTTTTGTTGTTGTTTTCACCTCCTCTTTTAACATCTCGGCAGTTTTTGTGCAACAATGGATGTAAAAAATAAAATAAAATAAATCAAACCTGGACTTTTTTAGCTGCACGTTGATTTGAGGACTTTATTTTAAATACATGTGAAGGTTTAAATGTTTTCCCCTTTTAGTCATTTGATTAATAGACTGTTTAAATTCCTGCATCAATATCGGTTTCAACTGACTAATGCCACAAAAATGACCAAATTCAAATCAAAACTAAACATTTACATTAACATTGTCATCATGCAGAAGCTTTGATCCGAGATGACTCACAGAAGGACAATGACTCAAAAAGGACAAGGAAACATTCATACATTCATGTTTTAGAGCTATTTTCAAAGTATTTGTAAGACCGAGTTTGTACAGAACATTTGTGTCGCCTCTCCTGAGTCAAATTGACCCCCGTCTGTTTTGACTGTTCCTTCTTTCGTCCTTCTCTCCTTGTTTCCTTCCCTACTTCCTTCCTCCATCCACATTTCTTCCTTCCTTCCTCCCTCCCTCCTTCTTATTTCCTTCCCTCCTTCCTTCCTGCCCCTCTCCTTCTTTCCTTCCTTCGTTCTAACTTCCTACCTTCCTTCCTCCCTTCCTTTCTCTCTCCCTCCCTCCCTCCTTCCTTTCTCTCTCCCTCCCTCCCTCCTTTCTTTTCCTCCCTTCTCTCCTTCCTTCTTCCCTCCTTTCCTCCCTTCCATCCTTCCTTCCTCCCTCCTTTCCTTCCTTCTTCTTCCCTTCCTTCCTTCCTCCCTCCTTTCCTTCCTTCTTCCCTCCTTTCCCTTCTTCCTTCCTTCCTTCCTCCCTCCTTTCCTTTCTTCCATCCTTCTTTCCTCCCTTCTCTTCCCTTCCTCCCTCCCTCCTTCCTTCCCTTCCACCCTTCCTTCCTCTCTCCTTCCCTCCTTTCCTTTCTTCCTCCCTTGACTCAAGGACAACAGGAGGGTTAACTGAGTTTAAACACAGAACGTCACTGTGCTGCTGATCACGTGTCGACCCGACCGTGTGGTTTGCAAACAAGTCTCACTTTCAGTCACAATGTGCAGCTTAACAGCATATTTCAATGCTGAGGAAGAAATGTTTGACAAAGCTCCCACACACTGTCACTCACTGCTGGTGGGTATTATTAAGCTGCTACGACTCACGAATCTCATTTCATTTTTATGAATGCTGAGAAAGTGAACATACAAAACATAAAATAAAGTTACTAGTAGAACGTTTAGCTTCATGTGCTTCTCATGGAGCTCTTTATTTAAAGCACCTTAAATGTTAATCTTTCATTTGCAGTGTATGTTCTTTTAACCCTCCTGTTGTCCTCGAGTCAAGGAAGGAAGTTAGGAAGAAGGAAGAAGGAAGGAAAGGAGGAAGGGAGAAAGAAGGAAGGAAAGGAGGGAGGGAGGAAGGAAAGGAGGGAGGGAGGGATGGAAGGAGGGAAAGAGAGGAGGAGGGAGGAAAGGAGGAAGGAAGGAAGGAAGAGTCAAATCAGGGTTAATTTATTTTATGCTGCACTCCAAAAATGTTTTTGTGCAGCTGATACACATTTTTGTTGCGTGTTTGACTCGTGTTCATTCAAAAATTTAAAGAGCATCATTCAAAAATACAGTTTATTCATCATTCATTGAAAGCGCCCAGTGTTATATTACAATAGAACATTACGAATATTTTTTCTCCATCAATAAAAAGCATAAAAACTAGAGATTACACTCTCTCTGCTCTCTGAAAACCTAATTCAGGATTAATCACCAACTTATGAATGACTGAGGAGGTATTCATCAATGAGACTAACTATGAGGGGATGCTGTGAAAAGCCCAAATATGAACAGTATGTGGCTATTAAATTTCGGTGGATTGTGGATTCAGGGTGTAAAGATGAATAAATACATATGAGAGACAACAGAATACAATAATCAGGGAATCATTATGTCAATTTAAAGGTGCAGATCTGAACCAAAGTGAGAGAGAAATATTCATACAGTAACACACCTGACAAGACAAAATAGAGGTTGTTCCATGTGGTGGAGATATTTATCCAAAGTACCGGCTCTCACGGCACCACAAGGTCAAACTAACGTATGTGAAAGCAGTCACAGAGTTCAGTAACGAAGGTAAACTTGACTCAGGACAAACTATAACCTGAGTCTGTTAATGTGTAACTACGAAACCGTTGGGAGGAGGTGGAGACGGCTGCAGCTCCTCAAACAACGGAGGAAAGCCTAACCCTAACTCTACCAAGCTTTTAAATGAGCTGTTTTCACCTGGAAACTTTTTACAAATACACAATTTATATTTAACCCTAAAAGAGATTAGTGTGTGCCAGGTCTCTAATAATATACTTATTACACTGCTTGTTAATAATGAGGTTAAATGTTACAGTATAATAAGAGTGAACGTGTGCAGACTTCACTCTCAAATAATGACGAATGATGAGTCATCAATACTGTGATTACCTTCAAGTGCATTTCATAAAATAATACACTTAATATATAATATATAATAAATGACACATTATAAGCATGCAACACCTATAATTATCCATGTTTGTAGGGTATAAAGGAGTGAAAGGGAAGGAAGGGAGGAAGGAAGGAAGGAGGCAAGGAAGGAAGGAAGGAAGGAGGAAAGGAAGGAAGGGAAGAAGGTAGGAAGGAAGGAGGGAGGGAGGAAAGAAGGAAAGGAGGGAGGAAGGAAGGAAAGAGAGAAGGAGGGTGGGAGGAAAGGAAGGAAGGGAGGAAGGTAGGAAGGAAGGAGAGAGGGAGGAAAGAAGGAAAGGAAGGAATGAAGGAAGGAAGGAAAGAGAGAAGGAGGGAGGGAGGAAGGTAGGAAGGAAGGAAGGAGAGAGGGAGGAAAGAAAGAAAGGAAGGAAGGAAGGAAGGAAGGAAGGAAGGAAGGAAAGAGAAGGAGGGAGAGAGGAAAGGAAAGAGGAAGGAAGGAAGGAGAGAGGGAGGAAATAAGGAAAGGAGGGAGGAAGGAGGGAGGGAGGGAGGAAAGAAGGAAAGGAGGGAGGAAGGAAGGAGGTAGGAAGGAAGGAGGAAGGAGGGAAAGAGAAGGAGGGAGGGAGGAAAGGAAGGAAATGAGGAAGGTAGGAAGGAAGGAGAGAGGGAGGAAAGAAGGAAAGGAAGGAAGGAAGGAAAGAGAGAAGGAGGGAGGGAGGGAGGGAGGAAGGAAGGAAGGGAGGAAGGTAGGAAGGAAGGAAGGAAGGAAAGAGAGAAGGAGAGAGGGAGGGAGGAAGGAAGGAAGGAAGGAAGGAAGGAAGGAAGGAAGGAAGATAATAATAACGAATGATGAGTCATCAATACTGTGATTACCCATAATCCTCCATGTATGTAGGGTATAAATGAACTAAAGTCATATTACATAGAAAGCACTGTCAGGTTATTTGTCTTGGCCCTTTAAGACTTTTCCTTTTTTCCCCTTCGAACTATTTTTAGAAGTTACGTTACTGATTTACACATCACTACTAAAGTCTTTACTCGTTAAGCCATTCCTTCAGTTTTAATGTTGCAACCAGATTACAGATTACATGAATCACTAGTTTGGAGAGTAGCTGTGATTGTTGGTGCAGGTTATAACGTCGTCTAATGTTTCAGGAGTCAAATACTGCAACAAAGAAAAGAAAACTTAGCTATAAATAATCTCTGGCAGCTCTTATTAATTAAAAAAAAGAAAAACTCAGCAATGTAAGACAGAGTATGAAGGGTTGAGGAGGAGGAGGGGAGGGGGAGGGGAGGAGTAGCGTTCATGAGTAATTGCTGTTTTGCACTGAAGGCCAAAGCTTAAGTGAGTAAACCGGATTGAAGGCACTTGAAAAAGATAAGCTAATAATTTAAAAGGATTTATAAAAGATCAGGATTTCGGGCTTGCTGCGGTGTTGTTCTCGTTCAGCGTGAGAGGCATCGTCATCAGTCACTATAAAAAAGACCTTTCTGTTTTATCCTCATCTCATAGTGCTGAGTTTGGTGTTTTGATATCAGAGCTGCTCCGATCACCTGACAAACCCCCAGGGAATAAATGTAAGTCTCCTTCAAACACCAGGGAAACCCCCCCCCCTCCCCCCCTCCCCGAAACATTTCCTCTTACAAACTCCACCGTGTCTCATTACAGTACATCTTGTGTCTCTGTGAGCTGTATCAGAAGATAATTTCAAGCTACATTTAACACAGTAAATTAATAAATAAATAAAAAACCATAATAACAAAATGAGCTCTTAAAATCTGGACAGAGACGGAGGAAAACTGCCAGTCATGGTTTTTTAAAAATGATTTCTAAACAACAGAACTGCAGACGGGGTAAGACGTCACCTTTTTTCCAGATTTCACTGCCATCTAAATTTCATTTTTTTTTTTAGTGGTACTTTTGTTTGTTTTCTTCTTCTTGAGACAATTTAAAGTAATAAATCCCAGCAGTCAGCACTTAATATGAAGCACTTTTTGTTCCATCTTGTTCCTGAAAAAGACTTTTCTTTGGCCTTAACCCTCGAGTCAAGGAAGGAAGGGAAGAAGAAGGAAGGAAAGAAAGGAAGGAAGGAAAGAAAGGAAGGAAGGAAGGAAGGAAAGCTGGAAGGAAGGAAAGCTGGAAGGATGGATGGATGGAAGGATGAAAGGGAGGAAGAAGGAAGAAAAGAAGGAAGGAAGGATGGAAGGGAGGAAGGAAGGAAGGAAAGCTGGAAGGATGGAAGGATGGATGGAAGGAAGGATGGAAGGGAGGAAAAAAGAGGGAGGGAAAGGAAGGAAGGACAGAGGAAAGAAATAAGGAAGGACGGTAGCTGGGAGGAAGGAAGGGAGGGAAGGAGGGAAGGAAAGAAAGGAAGGAACAGTCAAAACAGACAGGGTTCAATTTAACCCGGGAGGACGACACAAAGGTTAAAGACTCCATTTTTTTTTTACTATGCGTTTCTGTGACATTCATTCAGCCGCTCCAGTCCATCACACTTCCACTCTCATCACCACAGCAGTAACACATGACTCCGTCTTATTTATCAGTACTTCCCAGCAGCTCAAACAGCATCATCTCAGCTGGAGGCGCTCCAATTCATTAGCTGCGGTTAGCTTAATGTTCATATGTGTAAAAACTGCCGTGGAAACACTTTACGTGCCCTCGGAACATGAATAATCATTTGGAAGTGGAGGCAGAGGAAACCTTTGACCCTCATGAAGTGCTGACAATGCCACTGAGCTGCTGGGTTGTGTGTATCTATTCCTAGCAGATGATTCAATATCAATCCAGATACGACTGGATATTATGATATTTATTATTATTATAGCGTTGATATAAAAAATGATGGATGGAAAGGAGGAAGAAAGAAGGAAGGAAGGAAAGAGAGAAGGAGGGAGGGAGGAAAGGAAGGAAGAGAAGAAGGTAGGAAGGAAGGAGGGAGGAAAAAAGGAAAGAAGGGAGGAAGGAAGGAAGGAAGGAAGGAAGGAGGGAGGAAGGAAGGAAGGAAGGAGGGATGGAACGAGGGAAGGAAGGAAGGAAGGAAGGAAGGAAGGAGGGAGGAAAGGAAGGAAGGGAAGGAGGGAGGGATAGAAGGAAGAAAGGAAGGAAATAGAGAAGGAAGGAGGGAGGAAAAAAGGAAAGAAGGGAGGAAGGAAGGAAGGAAGGAAGGAGGGAGGAAGGAAGGAAGGAGGGATGGAACGAGGGAAGGAAGGAAGGAAGGAAGGAAGGAAGGAAGGAAGGAGGGAGGAAAGGAAGGAAGGGAAGGAGGGAGGGATAGAAGGAAGAAAGGAAGGAAATAGAGAAGGAGGGAGGGAGGAAGGGAAGAATGTAGGAAGGAAGGAGGGAGGGAGGAAAGAAGGAAAGGGGGGAGGAAGGAAGGAAGGAGGAAGGAAGGAAGAAAGGAAGGATGGAAGGGAGGAAGAAGGAAAAAAAGGAGGAAAGAAGGATGGAAAGGAGGAAGAAAGAAGGAAGGAAGGACAGAGGAAAGAAGGAAAGAAGGACAGTAGCTGGGAGGAAGGAAGGAAGGAAAGGAAAGGAAGGAAAGATATAAAAAATGATTTGTGACACTCAAAAGCTAATTTGCCTCGACTTGATTCAGCTGGCGTCGTTAAAGCAGAGGTTTAAAATGTGATTAGTTCGTGTTTGTCAGTGAATCAAATATCCCGTTTCCACTGGAGGAAATTAACTGTTAATCTGAAGCTTGAACCTGAAGTGAACTTGTGAGGCGGCTTGTTGCTGAGTTTTTCCTTCAGTTTGAGCTGTGATGATTCAGACATACAGGATTTAACAAGACTGAGACTATATTTATGGCTCTGTTAGGCTGCTCTTATGACAGCCATGCTTTAAGCTACTACATCTAATATGTGCCAATCTTCACAATACATGAACTGCAGCTGAGGTTCAAATGAATGTCAGGTTTTTAAGGTAGTATTGGAGTATTGGACAAATTAAACTTTTGGCCTAATAATGGTGCTAGATAAAGCCAGCGGATCATCAGAGTTATTAGGATTCATCCTCTGAATACCAAGATATACAAAACATGTTGTCAGTGGGGTTTATCAAGCTTCATCCTCTGAGGATCATGAACGTCTGTACCAAACTCCATCTCAATCCATTAATCACATTTAAGATATTTCAGTCTGGATAAAAATTGGCAGACGGATCAACATGACCATCTGTAGAGCCGAGCAACTAGAGTGACTAAAAATGGCAACAGCAGAACAAACCTCGTCGTTCTCAGCCATTCAACGCACCAACACGACAGGACTAAGCACAGACAGTGATATCAGGTTGGGTATCGGTACCTGTGTCGTGCTCTGCAGTATTTTAACTCATTTCAGACACTGACAAATTACAGTGAACTTGTCGTGAATTATATGCTTTGTCAACAGCTGATCTATCAAATCATTTAACTTAGTCACTCTTTCTGAATCCTGGTTTTAAAGACAGGAAGTGAAGTAACGACATGCAGCTCAATCCAAACCCCGATTATGGCAAAAATCCAAATCACCATTAATTGAACTTTTAACCTGGATTAAGATTAATGAACGATTATCTCCACCCTTGATGAACAATGATGTATTTTCACAGTTTCTTTAGTTTAGTATTTTCCACTGCTGCCCTCACACATGAGGATCTTTAGGGAGTGAAAATAAAGATGTTTTAAGGTGTGACGCTGTGGTTAATGTTTAGTTTACTTGATTAGAACTCTGTAAAGATCATGGTTTGGGTTAAAATGAAGGAAGGAAGGAAGGAAAGAAGGACAGAGAGGGAGGGAGGGAGGGGGGGAAGAAGGACATAGGAAAGGAAGGGAGGAAGGAAGAAGGAAGGGAGAAGGGAGGGAGAAAGGAAGAGAGGAAGGAAGGAGGGAGAAAGGGAGAAAGGAAGGGAGGAAGGAAGGAAGGAAGGAAGGAGGGAGAAAGGGAGAAAGGAAGGGAGGAAGGAAGGAAGCTGTGGTTAATGTCTAGTTTACTTGGTTAGAACTATGTAAAGATCATGGTTTGGGTTAAAATGAAGGAAGGAAGGAAGGGAGGGAGGAAGAAGGAAGGGAGGAAAGAGAGAAGGAAGGAGGAAGGAAGGAAAGAAGGACAGAGGAAAGGAAGGAAGGGAGGGAGGGAGAATGAAAGAAAGGAGGGAGGGAGGAAGGAAGAAAGAAGGAAGGTAGGAGGGAGGGAGGGAGGAAGAATGAAAGAAAGGAGGGAGGGAGGAAGGAAGAAAGAAGGAAGGTAGGAGGGAGGGAGGGAGGGAGGAAAGAAGAAGGAAGGAAGGAAGGGAGGAAGAAGGAAGGTAGGAGGGAGGAAAGGAGGGAGGGAGGAAAGAAGAAGGAAGGAAAGGAGGAAGGAAGGGAGGAAGAAGGAAGGAACGTAGGAGGGAGAAAGGAAAAGAGGAATGACGCTGTGGTTAATGTCTAGTTTACTTGATTTGGTTTGGGTTAAAGTCATCACTGGAGACAAGTTTTCAAATTCCTTAAAGATATGCAACCTCTGTTGTCATGGCAACAGTGAACACCACCATTAATTGACATGAGCAAGATTAAGTCGATTAGAGTTTCTAAATGTTGGTTTTGATTATTTTCCCGATTAATTGCCCAGACCTATTGTATCATTACATCTCTGATAAAGCTGGATAAAAGAAGTTTGGATAAGAAATCATGACTTGCATTTTCATCTTTTGAGCAACAATTAACTCTCAGACAAAAGATGTGGAGCCAAGCACAGGTGAGATGGGCTCAAACATCAAGATGTGGAGTAAAACTGAAGCTCAACAGCAGGTGTTTTACAGCAGATTCTGTCCACGTCATTTCTAATCATCGTCAAACACCGACTGACTGCAGAGACCGAACCAGCACTGCTCCACAAGAACACGGTGTAAAAAAAAAAAATGATGGGAAAATCCACAGCATTACATGACCTAAATTCACAGCTTTTTAACTACAGCTCACAAGAACATCACGTCTGCCCACACACACACACACACACACACAGAGACACACACACACACACAGAGACAGAGACACACACACACACACACACACACACACACACACACACACACACACACACACACACACAGAGACACACACACAGAGACACACACACAGGCAAAGTGCAGCCAGTCCACAGGAATCAGTCATCCACATCAGATTTAGCTGTGTGTGTTTTGCATGCGGTCCAGCAGACACTGATGATGGAAAACACTGGCAGTAGTTTCCATCTGTGCCCCGCTCAAATATTTCTACCACTCGATAGGTTTTACGATCACACTGCACCACAGACCTGCACCACAGACCTGCACCACAGACCTGCACCACAGACCTGCTCCGAAGGACGATTCAACCTGTCCTGCGTTCAGCCGGCCGGCAAAAATTACACTCAAGCCTTTAAAGTTCTCGTGCAGCTGCTTGTAAACTTTTTCTAAACTTGTTTTAGTACCAATGTTAATGCTGAAACCATCGCTCATTGAATCAATTCATCAAGAAAAAAATGTGTTCAGACATTAACCCTTTACATACTGTTCATATTCTGACTCATAATTAGTCTCTACATCATTTCACATTCATGGATTCCCCCATCTGTCATTAATAAATGTTTGATTAATCCTTCTGTTTGATTAAAAGACATTTAAAATCACTATTTTATAGAATATGATGAATATACAACATGTTTTAATGCTGATTTCTGCATGTATTTAGTAAACACAGGTCAAACTTGTGCATTTCCATATTTCAAAATGTGTATCAGCGACACAAATATTTAAAATATTATGCATTTAATTTCCATTTCTGTAAACTGTGGGTCACATTAGGACAAATCCTGCTCAAATAAGTGTGTATATGATATTTTTACAGCTCTCAAATGTAAAGAAAATGAGTCAAATTTGCCCTTGAACAGTATATAAGGGTTTAAAAACCTTTTCTAAACTAATTTTAGTACCAATATTGATGCTTAAACTTCCTCAATTAATCAATTAAATCATGAAAAAAAGCAATGAGCTTCACACAAGCAGTCAGAGACATCCCTAACTAACCCAGGATCATTATTATGGCTGATATAGATATATTTTAATGTCCCTTCAAGTTCAGCCCTCTGTCTCTTTAACGTCCCCCCTCCTCTCTTTAGGAGCACACTTTGTCCTCATTGGTTAGTTTCCAGAAGATCAACAGACTTCTAGCAGCTCTGGATAAGTAGAGTGAGTGAGTGAGTAGTGGTGATAGTAGTAGTAGTAATATATTTGTCTTTGCTTTTTAAATCAAAATAGAAACTTTTAACCTTTAAAACAGGAGATACAGACTGTTAGCAGCATGACTGGTTAAAGTGGTTGTTCCCATTGTACGTGCCTTGAATTGGTAAAACTGAGATTGGTAGAATTGATTATTATTAATAGTGTTGTTTTTATTATATAAGATGTAGAACAGGGATCGCTTTAACCCAAAACAGAGTGATAAAGTCTCACTCTCCTTGTTAAATGTTTCATTAAATACATCATCTGTAATCTAAGCTTGTAAATCTTTAGTTTTAAAGCAGGGCCTTCACAGTATTTGAATCAAGTAGCTCATGAAAGCTCTTTTTTTTTTAATTGGAGGACTGGAGGACACTTTGACCTGGTCCAAGTCTCTCTGCTGGCTCCAAATGTTTACAGTCAGTGTTGTTTTTGTTCTTATTATTATTATTATTATTATTATAATATAAGATGTAGAACAAGGAGCACTTTAACCCAAATAGAGTATTAAACTTTCTATCGCTGGTCACATCAGCGTCTTCAGAGTCAAATTCTCCCAGTTAAATGTTTCATTAAATACCTCATCTATAATTTAAGCTTGTAAATCTTCAGTATTTGAATGAAGTAGCTCATGAAGTATAGGATGAGCTTAATTAAGTATCCGATCAGGTACCTGTTATTAAAATACTTGCATCTGAATTGGGGTTAAAAACACTTCTGTCCATCCTTAGTTGCAGCTCAGTTGATATCAAACCTCTGGTATTATATTATATTATATTGACACTAGTTGTTTTTTTTTAAATTGGGAGGACTGTAGGACACGTTGACCTGGTCCGAGCCTCCCTGTTGCTGGCTCCAAATGTTTACAGTGGGACAACCTGAGGCCTCTGATTGAAACTCTGATTAAAGTCAAAGATGATCTAAAAACTAAAAACTAAAAAGACTCTCCACCCAGTGATACCGCCCTGTAATAAAAACAATACTCTTCTGTTGTTTCTCACACGGTTATTAAAAAAGGACAAACTCAAACAGTCATATGATCGTAACAACAAGAAGAAGAAGAAGAAGAAGAAATCTGCAGCCCTGGGTTTCGTCTCCCAACCTTCCAACCCACACGTTTAGATCTCCATCTTTATTTTATGACTGTATGTAAATCACTCAGCGCCTCTTAGAGACTCCAACTGTTAAATCTCCACATAATGCTGCAACATAAATCTGAAGTCATGGTAGTAACGAGTCAGGAGTATATATCTGTCCCAAGCCTGAAGAGGAACATCTGAGTGTTAAAAACCCAAACACAACCCCCCCCCTCGCCTCCTGCCCCCCCCCCCCTCGCTCCCCCCCCCCCCTTCTGATTCAAGTTGAGGACGGCAGAGACGTTACCTGTCAAAGTCTTCTTCCTGTGAGTGTGTGTGTGTGTGTGTCAGGTGTTGATCTGCCACAGGGCAAAGTTCACACACTTCAGCTTCTATCTCAACTTGACTCCGATGCGTCCCGTGAGAAAGAAAAACAGATCTTTCTTTCCTCCCTCTCTCTCTCTCTCTCTCTCTCACTCACTTCATTCTCTCTTCCAGTGTCAGGGGCGAGCAGCTGATTCCTCTCTCTCTCTCTCTCTGTTTTTCCACAACGTGAGTTAAGTCATCTCATAACACAAACTTTCTTACTTTCTTTCCTTTCTACTCTATCGCTCCTCCCACTCCTTTGAGCAAAACAGCTGATTTTTCCTTCCTTGAACTTGTGCAAGATTATTGTAGCTCCACCCACTGCTGGCCTCTCTCTCTCTCTCTCTCTCTCTCTCTCTCTCTAACTCTCTAACCCTCTCTCTCCCTCTCTCCCTCTCTCTCTCTCCCTCTCTCTCTCTCTCTCCCTCTCTCTCCCTCCCTCTCTCTCTCTCCCTCTCTCTCTCTCTAACTCTCTCTCTCTAACTCTCTAACCCTCTCTCTCTCTCTCTCTCTCCCTCTCCCTCTCCCTCTCTCTCTCTCTCTCTCTAACTCTCTCTCTCTCTAACCCTCTCTCTCTCTCTCTCTCCCTCTCCCTCTCTCTCTCTCCCTCTCTCTCTCACTAACTCTTTAACTCTCTCTCTCTCTAACTCTCTCTCTCCCCCCCCTCTCTCTTTCTCTCTCACTAACTCTCTAACTCTCTCTCTCTCTCTTTCTCTCTCTCTCCATTTTCATTCATTTTCTCTAAAAGCTTTAACTCACCTTGGAGAGAGTTCTGAAAATAAAACATCCTCGTTAACCGCCTGATAGTGTGCGAGCGAGTGAGTGAGTGTGTGAGAGTGTTTTAAAGAAATGTGGCAGGTGATAACAGACTGATAAGAGACACAATGAACTATTGTCACCAACAATACAGCGAGTGGAGATTAGAAAAAAAAAAAAGAGCGATGGTTCAACCTGAAACACTTTGAATGTTTTACATCCTCTACAGGTGTGAATGCATTATTTGAATTATTCATCTGTCTTTTATTTTATATATATTTTAGCCTGTTTTCCTACTTAGGCTTTTATTTTTATTCTATTTTTCATTTCCTGGTTGGTTTTCTCTTTATATTCCATCTTTTTATATCTGATTTTACTTCATGCTTCCTCTTTATTTTATTATTTTATTTTCTTCTCATCTTTTATTTCCTTTTAATACCCCCACTTCACATGTACGGTTTTACCCACTTCATTTTATAATGACTTTAATTCATTATTAATTTGTTATATCTTATTTATCTTTCCTTTTATTTTGGTTTTCTGATTTTTTTTACATTTTTATCCTACGTCTGGTGTTTCCTCATTGTAGATTCATGAGAGTTATGATGGCGGTTCCTCAGTTCCTGTCATATTTTTTATCTTTTTGCTTGTTTTGTTATATTACTATGGATGAAAAGTGCTACACAAATAAAGTCTAACTGATTTCAGAGTCATAATTATACCTGGTGGGACTATTTTCACTCGTCAGAAAAGGAAAGCTTTCTCAACTCAAACTGGGACTGTGAAGCAAAATCAAAAAAATCAATGCAGCAAAGTCTCATTTAAAACTTGCTCTAACGTCTCATTTGGTTGTTTTCGTCTTGTTCTCCATGTTCTCGTCTCTACGTGAGTAATAATGTAAAAGAATGACTTCACACTGAGTCACAGAAACACAAAAACTGCGCCTTCACTTTTTTTTTTTCTTTTTTTTTTCTGGCCACACCCGGATCAGAGATGTCTCCGCAGGTGTTTTGCATTAGATGGAAAACACACCAGTATGGGTTTCCACTGAAGCTTTTTTTTTAATCTGGCACTGTCAAACACACATTAATCTAAAAGGAAGTGTCAGTGAGCTGCTTAGACTGCGCCTATTTCAAAACACACTTCAAACTGGCTGCTTGTCTTGCTTCTGAAAGTTAGAAAAAAAAGTTAAAGTTTTCAGAAAAGTTTGAAGATTGAAGATTTTCTGGCTCACACCTTTAAATTTAAATAAAAACAATTAATAAATGAACTTTGAAAAGGACACAGATCTAATCTAGTGTATGAATGCAGGTGTTTTGCTCACACACACTGAATCAAACTCTATCTGGCGGACTTCCAAAGCAGCTAATGCTAACACCAGGGAGCAGAAACATTCTTCAGCTATTAATAATTGTGGTTTAGCTTCACTCCCTTTATTCTCTCTGGCTGTACTAAACGACAGACGCATACACTTAAATACAATAAGCCGAGCTGTAGTAGATCAATGAGCACGTCCTTTTTACTAATATTTGACCTGTTAGAGGAGAAAGTACTTGATGGGAGGCATCTCTGGTATGCAGGAATGCCAAATATTTGCTGATTGCAGCCTCTCAGATATGACTATTTGAAGTGTTTCTGTGTCGTAAGTGACAGTCAACGCAGTGTTTTTGGATCTTTGGACTGTTGATTTGACAAAACAAGATATTTCAAGATGTTATAATGGGCTCTACAGGTAGTTTTCATAATTTACATTTACATTTTATAGACACAATTATTAACTGATTGAGAAAATAATCTGCAGATCAATCTATAAAGAAAAGAATCATTATTTAAAACCCAAGTGTAATTTTCTCCACATTGTCCAAAGTGTATAAATCAGTAATAATTTAATTATATACTGAAATCAGCGCATTTTAGCCAGTTAGTGCAGAGACACTGATCATATGTCAGTCTTTTAATTTAAACACATTTTGGTGACCTGCTGGAGCGGCCGGATTTAAAGATTTTTATTATCATTATTACTAGTATTATTATTTTCATTATTATTATTTATTGTTTATTTTTGTAACTGAAACTATTATTGTATAAATGAAAACACGCTGGTATAACTTTAAACTTTAATTTTTAAATTTACTTCACTAAATCCTCACATAAGTTTAAAGTTTGTAGATTAGCACAGATATTCATATATAATATAATATATATTATAATATGTAATATATATCTATATAGAAAATAATCATTAACTTAAACCCAGGTGTAATTTTCTCCACATTGTGTTTATGATTAATTATTAATGATTATGATTTTGCTCAGATTCAAACCAGATGAACAACAAGTGAAACGACGGTTGAGTTTTTAGAAATGGACTCTTCGTGTGTCCGACACAGACAGACGGAGCGGAGGAGCTGAACCTGCAGACTTTGTTTCAGTCAGCAGGTCAGAGAGCTCGGCGGTGACTTCCAGACAGAAAACTGGACAGCAGGGCAGCAGATGGCACTGCCCACCGTGGCACCGTGCCCTGGCATTACACACACACACACACACACACACACACACACACACACACACACACACACACACACACACACACACACACACACACACACACACACACACACACACACACACACACACACACACAGTCCACATGGTGTTTTACAGTAGCCAATCACACACACATGGGACTCCAAGTACAGTAGGAAGGCTTCACACTGGGTCAGTTTCTGATCTGCTAAAACCGATTCAACACACACACACACACAAAATGTTGAACTGACTCTCTAAACCCTGAGCGTTAATGTGTGTAAATATCACATGACCACTTGGCCGAAACATTTTTTTGTTCTTTTGAGATTTCAAAAAGATCAAAAACACCAACAGACACGCATCATTTCCCCTCGCGGCTTGTTAGCAGACTGACCCTAACCCTGTCCTCATCAACAACTAGACTGACAATAATCACATCACTAGGCAAGCATAAATATGGTGTGTGTGTGTGTGTGTGTTATGATCCCCATGTTGTAACACTGTATGAGCGTTTCATATCAATCCTCACATACTGTTCATACTCAGATGTATCCATTATTATCCATAATTAGTCTCTTAATTGAGTAATGAGTCTCATCAGTCAAAAGGTAAATGCGTGATAAAGCCTAAAAGAAGCTTTCAGAGAGCAGAGATGCTTTGATTCTTCTGTTTTATGCTTAAAAGGGGAAATATTACAAGTTCAATGAATTATATTAAATGTGAACAATGATTAAAATGTGAATCAGTTGCATAAAAATGTTCATATGAAGTTGAAATATTTCCATTTATTTGTATATTCTGGGTCATATTAGGAGAAGACTAAAAGAAAACAGTATATAGGATGTTTTGCCTGCTCTCAAATGTCAAAATAGAGCAAATTTGACCCTGAATGTGTGTGTATGTGTGTATGTGAAGGAAGAGCTTTGTGGATCAGTGTTAACCAATAATCAGAGACACTTACTCGCTTCGTCGGCGTGCCTCCATCCCATCAGGTAGGAAGAGTTTGATAGTTGACACGATGCAGCCATGAGTGACTAAAGACACAAACAGACAACCAGCACGTTTATGTTAATATTAAAGTTAAGATATTTATTAGTCTTACAGTATTACAGCAGCAAAGTGGAAAGTAAGAATATAAAAGAGCATCAATAAAAAGAATAAAGTAAGTAAAACAAGTAATATCGGCGCGCGGGTGGTCCAGTGGTTGGGGCGCGTGCCATATGCGCAGCTGACCCCGGTTCGAATCCCGATCGGGGTTCCTTTGCTGCATGTCGCGCCCCCCTCTCTCTCCCATGTTTCCTGTCTATCTACTGATAGATAAAGGCGTCTATGCCAACAAAATGTTTAAAAAAAACCCAAAAAAACAAGTAATATGATTATGAGGAAATAAATATAGTAACTGTATGTTGAGGAGTATTGGTGTAATGATAATAAACCTGAGTGTGATACTCATATTACACAGTAGTGTTCATTAAAAAGTGCAGTTTTCACATCATATCAGGAGAAATAGGAGAAGACAGAAATCTTCCTCATGATTAAAGTGAATGAACTGCGGCCATCTTTGAACCTTTCATATTGACATAATGTTGCAGGTTAAAGCAACCTGTGTTGGTCCCCGACTGTTAAATTAATAAAAGTTAACTCAAAACTAACCTGTTCAGCCCGGCTTTTTATTAAGAATTATTTATAGGCTTTTGTTATTATATTTTTATTATTATTTTATTATTTGTTTTGATGTTTCTTCTATTTTATTTTATTCTATACGTTGTGTCTTCTTATTGATTTTATCTTTCTTGGTTTCTTTTCTCTTTTTTTTAAATCTTTTTTAACCTAGTTTTAGTCTAGATTTTTATCAAACTTTATTTCTATTTCATTTTACTTTAATAAACTTTTTCTTTTATGCTCTTTCTTCTCTTATTTTACTTATTTAATTAATTAAGTTTTTTACTATAATCCTTAAAAAAAAAAGTATTACGAGTTTAGGATTTGTCTTTTCTTGTGTGCATTGGGTTAAATGTTTATTCTTTGTATTTGTTCTTTCTCTTTATGTTTTCGTTGGCTTACACTTCTTCTGTCTTATTATCAGCTTGTAAATCAACTGTGAGGAACTTTGAACAACATTAACCTGCATGAAAGTTGCTCTATAGATAAAGTTTGGTTGATTTATTGGTTGACATAAACACACGAGGAGCAACCGTCTCAATCCTTCCTCTCACCAAGCTTCCTCTTTTTATCTTAATATTTAATTTATTTGACACATTTTTGCCCAAAGTGACATTTTTCTCAACATACAGACACTTCACATTTACAGGTCGGAGCCTTATTAAAAGACTCTCCGAAGGGGTTTGATCCTCAACCCATCGACAGCCCATCAATAATGGAGCGGCTCTACCATCTGAACTCCACCCGTGCACCACCGTTTATCTCACTGCTGTCTCCTCTCTGCAACAACTAAAAGCACATCTTGTTTTTTTGGTTGCAGTAGAATAAAATCAACCATGTTTGCAAACTGTTACAGTGACAGCTCACAACAAGGTCAGGAGGAGCAGCTCCGATAATAAAACAATCCACTGCAGAGGTGTCAAACTCATTTTTATTAAAGGGCCACATACAGAACGATTTGATCTCATGTGGGCCGGATCATTAAAAAGATGGAAGGAAAGAAGGAGGGAAGGGAAAAAGGAAGGAAGAAAGGAAGAAAGAAATGGAGGAAGGACAGAAGGAAGGAAGGAAGGAAGGAAGGATGGAAGGAAGAACAGAAGGAAGAAAGGGAGGAAGGACAGATGGAAGGAAGGAAGGAAGGAAAGAAAGAAAGAAAGAAAGAAAGAAAGAAGGAAGGAAGGAAGGACAGAAGGAACAAAAGGAGGAAGGACAGATGGAAGGAAGAAAGAAAGGAAGGAATGAAGTAAGGAAAAAAGGAAGGAAGAAAGGAAGGAAGAACAAAGAAAGGAAAAAAGGAAGGACAGAAGGAAGAAAGGAAGGACAGAAGGAAGAAAGGGAGGAAGGACAAATGGAAGGAAGGAAGGAAGGAAGGACAGAAGTAAGAAAGGGAGGAAGGAAGGAAGGGAGGAAGGACAGAAGGAAGAAAGTGAGGAAGGAAAGAAGGAAGGAAGGAAGAAAGAAGGAAGGAACAAAGAAAGGAAAAAAGGAAGGACACAAGGAAGGAAGGGAGGAAGGACAGATGCAAGAAAGGAAAGAACACAGGAAGGAAAGTGGGCCGGGTTGGACCCCTCGGCGGGCCGGTTCTGGCCCGCGGGCCGCATGTTTGACACCCCTGATCTACTGCGAACGTCTGAAGTAAAGAATCCAAAAGGCTAACTCCAGAGTTTTTATTTAATGGATGTGAAGAGGAAGTGATGAAGGCAGTCGGCAGTCGTATGTAATCTGCCCCGGCTTTAAATAACCACATAATGCATCATCCAGCCGGCTTCACAGCACCCTTCCTGAGAATATTAGCTATAATTTGGATTAATCTGGGGCTTATTTTAGGTAATGCAATTCTATATAACTCTGTGATTTAGTGATGTGATGCTTGTGGCACAGCTGGAGTCTCCACAGATGAACCTGTGACAGTAGATGAATGAATGGAGGAGTCTGTGGAGCGTTTCCAGTATGAAAGCTCTCACTGGAGCTGAAAATCTGACCTGAATATGTTCTGAGCGCTGTGCGTGAGTACAGTATGAAGTCTATGACCTTAACAAAACGAACCCTAAGGTATCCTTCAGGGTTAGTCCAGTGTAATTATGTCAAGGCTTTTTATTTGTGCATTATCGACCTCACTGTAACCTCCTTCTTTTGTTTCTTTTGTTTCCTGCATCTCGCTCCGTGTTACGCTCAATTTCTCCAGCATAAAAAGTGTTTGTGTTTAAATGACCAGACTTGTAGCGCCTGCAGCTGCGTGTGTAAATATATGATGTACCTTTACGTGTGTTCTCAGTGACGTCGACGCCGAACTGGATGATGTCTCCGGAGAGGACTTCGCAGGGCGGACTCTCTTCTGAGCCACGACTCAACCTCTGGCTGTTGATGAACGTCCCGTTGCTGCTTTTAGTGTCCTGCAGGTAGAACTGACACAGAACAGAGAGAACAGGTGAGAACCTTAAAACAATAAGGGCACATTTATGCTCAACGGACATACGAAAATGTATCCGTCCGTTTCAAACGATGTTACTGTCACTGCTCACATACTTCCATGCGTCCTTTACGTTGGCATGGATGTTAACCAATACATCCACCAGGGGGCAGCGCTGAGTCAAACGTTTATGACACAACAACAAACTCAAAAACAAACATGGCGACTGTGGAGGAGATATTGATAATGTTCCTCTTACATAAAAGACTAAAACGACATGTTACAACCTTTCCTCAAAAAGTTCCACCATTGTTATTTCTTCTTCGAGTCTCACTAGAGCTACGTATCGAGTAGTGACAGCAACACTGCCCCCCCCCCCATGGTTTCCGGTGGTACTGCCCCAATTTTTCAGTATGTGTAAGCTTTATACAGAAGGCTCCGTCCGTATCCAGATCCGTATTTAACGGTGAGCATAAATGGGCCTTAAGGGTAAGGGGGAAGAAAACAATACAGAATAGCATGTCGGTATTTTGCATGGCAATATTGTTTCGATGCACGGACGCCAAGTATGGATCTTTTATGATATAAATTGCAAATGAAAATTTTAGTTTTTGGTACCAGAATGGTACCAGAATAATAAAACTCCATAATAAAAACAAAGTACAGAAAAATAGAAAGAGAGAGATAAAATGCTAGAATAGAGCATTAAATATAAGATTGCAGCATAAAATAATGATATGGTTTAAAAATCATTAAAAGGATTAAAATGTAAAGTGCTTTAAAAGAGGTGACAGTCAGCATGCAGGAAGAAGTTTTCCTTTGGAGGTTATAATTTGCTGTTGTAAAAAAGGTAATCAATCGCAATATATTTAAAATCACAATAATATCGTATCGTAGATCCTCTAGTGATTCCCACTCCTATAAAAACAACGGACACAGACAAACTGTTTTATGACACAGACAGAAGAGAGAGGGACAAAATAACACTCAGTTGCACCTCACAATGAAATCTCACAACTATTAAAAGTCATTTTTAACCACTATACATCATACTAGTGCTTATGCAATATGACAGCAACCCAAAGCCCAGAATGTCACATCCGCCGGCCGGAAGGAAGTGATATACTTAGACAACGATACCATCTTTTCATGATATCTGTATTTATAGAAACTGTTCCATGTTAGCAGATATTGGCAGCAGCCTTCATAGCATGCTAACATTAGCCGATTACCGCTAATCACAAAGTCATTCATGTGCAAGAGTGGGATCCATTTCATTTCATTTTTATTGTTTATTTGATCATATTATTATTATACTGTTGTGTCAATTTTGAATTTCCCTCTATAAGGATCAATAAACTCTACTCTAATGTGAGGTCAATGTAATGTAGTTGTGTGCCCTGGTCTACATGCTGGGAACGCTGCTGCAGTATTCAGTGACATTTTTTGGCTTTATGATGAATTTATGGACTTGCTTTATTAGATTGTTGCATTTCCTGCTTAAGATCCTTCATGTATATTTAAATATCCTGTAAAGCCTGAAGAATACACTTTAGACTCTTTATTTCACTGGTAACATAGTTTTATAAGGAGAGCCAGCTGACGAGCCCCGACAGGTTTTATTGGCTCCTCCTGCACATTTCTCTTCTATTAGTTATTGTTTTATTTTCTTTATCTCAAAAGCATCTTGTATTATGTTGTTGTTTTCCTTTTTATGTGCAAATAAACTAAACTAAGCTGTTTAGTATCAGTAAATTGTGACCTGATGAAGGCTCAAAAGCAAAAAATCAAGGGTCGACTGAAGTCAGCAAGCTTCCCCTCCTCTGAGAAACATGAATAACTTTCCAAAGTTTCACAGCAATCCATCTGATAGCTGTTGAGCTATTTCAGTCTGGACCGTTTCAGTGGTTGCTGGTGTGGCTAAAAAGAGCACCTACATATCGATGGTATACTAGTGTTCCTTATTTCAGAGCTCAGAGGATCTATCAACCAGCACACAGGCCACAATACTTTGTTCTCTTCCTGGTTTGCATCCTCATTATGCAACTACCAACACACATTAGTTCATTAATCAGACGTCAATCAGACTTCACACTGTGATGAAACCACGTTTTTTTAAAAAAGCAACTTTTTCAAGGCTTTAGTTTCTGAATGATTAAAATCCTTCTGGTTGGAAATTCAGCCACGTCTCTCTCTTTCAAGTCATCCTGTCAAAACACATCTTTAATAACTGTGGTAGAAGAAGAAAATGCTTCCAGGCAACAGACAACAACGCTCACTGACACACTATCTACTCTATAAATGCACTAATGTACTCCACACATGATGAATAAAGCCGTTATTTGTCATTTTTGTATCTTTATTCACAATTAACTCATCATTACTATCCTCCTATCAGTACAAGTTGTTCATAATTGAATCCTGATGTTACTTTTAGTTCCTCATCCCCCAAAAATATATATATATAACTTAACACTAACCACACCGCAACTTTTCACTTCATTTACGAGCACTCGGACAGAAAGTCACAAGGTGCGAAGCCACAACGACGCAGACGACGATGGTGATGATGACACCTTCAACCACAAACTGACAGAAAAACAAATCAGAGCGACGACGACGACGACTGTTTCATTCACACATCGTTCAGCAAACACACATGTGGACGACAGTTGTATAAAACACACAAACTGAGGGAAGTGAAGTACACACACACACACACACACACACACACACAGATGTCAAGACAGGAAACTGAACACACACAGACGACATAAAAAAACATGTAAAGACAAACAAGGATTAAAAGCTAACATACTAATATAAACCTAATAACACACACAGATGCAGTAACATATACAATTACACACACACACACACACACACACCAACAAACACACACACACACACAGAGGTTAAGCCATCTGATCTGTCTGTCGTCCCAGGAGTTTCATTCATCAGCTTTCCGTCATGACCGAAAACCACTGTCGATGTACTAGAGAGAGAGCGAGAGAGGGCGAGAGAGCGAGAGAGAGAGAGAGAAAGAGGGAGGGGGGGGGCACACGAGTGGAGGAAGGAAGGAGGGACTGATGGAAGAAAGAGAAAGAGAGAGGGAGGGAGGGAGGGAGGGGGAGAAAGAGAGAGGGAGGGAGGGGGGGGAGAGAGAGAGAGAGAGAGAGAGAGAGAGAGAGAGAGACACGAGAGAGAGAGAGAGAGAGAGAGAGAGAGAGACACGAGACTGGAGAAAGGAAGGAGGGACTGACGGAATAAAAAGAGAGAGAAAAGGGGAGAAAGCGTGAGAGACTGACTGTCTCTGTTTATCTGACTGCAGTGTGCTACAACAAGCTACCGATTCACAGCTCATGATAGCTATTTCCTCTCCGTGCGCACACACACACACATTGACAGTTACCTCCTGTCCCCATGGTAACCCGTAGACAGGGAGGGGAGGGACCTAACTATAGAGCTTTTCACCCAGCAACAACACACACACACACACACACACACTCTATCACACTATGCGTCACATACCTCACATATGGCTCGCACTTATACCAAGTGTGTGTCTTGCACAGAGAGACACACACACACACACACACACACACACACACACACACAGACAGAAAACATGACGTCACCACCTTGTGAGCAGACGACTCGCTGGTTTAGCCTCAGTTCAGTGAAAGTTCACAATCACACATCACAAACCTCACTTCTATTAAACCGTTTTTACATTTTTTTATGAATTCACAGCTTTATTAAATCACATGTGACGCAGCCGATAAGTAATAATCAACTTATAACAGCAGTAAAGCAGCAGTTGAGTTCATATACCGATAACCGATAACGGCACGACATGAGCGGAGAAACACGGCCCCGTCTGTTTCTGTTGAATGAGTCGACTGTCCATTCAAACATACCGACGATGATTATAATAAATGTAAAGGCTGTAGATCAGGGGTGCAAAACATGCGGCCCGTGGGCCAGAACCGGCCCGCCGAGGTATCCAATCCGGCCCACTTTCCTTCCTGTCTTGTTTTCCTTCCTTCCATCTGTCCTTCCTTCCTTCCTTCCTCCCTTCCTTTCTTCCATCTTTCCTTCCTCCTTCTTCCCTTTCTTTTTCCTTCTTTCCTTCCTTCCATCTTTCCTTCCTGTCTTGTTTTCCTTCCTTCCATCTGTCCTTCCTTCCTTCCTTTCTTCCATCTGTCCTTCTTCCCTTTCTTTCTTTCTTTCTTTTTTCCATCTTTCCTTCCTGTCTTGTTTTCCTTCCTTCCTGCCTTCCTTCTGTCCTTCCTCCTTCTTCCCTTTCTTTTTCCTTCTTTCCATCTTTCCTTCCTGTCTTGTTTTCCTTCCTTCCTGCCTTCCTTCCTTCTCTCCTTCCTCCCTTTCTTTCTTTTTTCCTTCCTTCCATCTTTCCTTCCAGTCTTGTTTTCCTTCCTTCCTGCCTTCCTTTCTTCCTTCCTTCCATCTGTCCTTCTTCCCTTTCTTTCTTTCTTTTTTCCTTCCTTCCATCTTTCCTTCCAGTCTTGTTTTCCTTCCTTCCTCCCTTTCTTCCTTCCTTCCATCCTCCCTTTCTTCCTTCCTCCCTTCCTTTCTTTTTTCCTTCTTTCCTTCCATCTTTTTAATAATCCGGCCCACATGAGATCAAATTGGGCTGTATGTGGCCCTTGAATGAAAATGAGTTTGACTCCTCTGCCGTAGATGATAAAACCATAAAACACACATCAGCATGGTCTGATGGTCATGGTTTAAAAATCTATAAAAATAGTGACAGCAGCTTGTAAAGTGTTGCATGTGCCGGCTGATAATTCACTCCTCGTGTCTGCTGTTTGATCTCAGACGGCGTTTGATCTCCACAAAAAACACACTTTTTAAAAACAAGGTATCTGCAGAATTTTAAAGAACAAATTTAATGACTTGTAAGACCTTTTTAATACTTCTTTAAAAAAGGAAAAGATATGCCACTGCTAAGACTATAGTACTGAAACTAATGATGATAGTTTTATTATAGTTCCTCCTCTCAACCCCAACCGGTCGAGGCAGATGTCCGCCCACTTCTGAGTCTGGTTCTGCCTGAGGGTTCTTCCTGTTAAAAGGGAGTTTTTTCTCGCCACTGTTGCTCATGTGGGAATGTTGGGTCTCTTTAAAGTTTAAACCTGAAGAGTTTGGTTTAGAACCTGCTCTATGTGTAAAGTGCCTTGAGATAACTTTGTTGTGATTCGGCGCTATACAAATAAAGATTGATTGATTGATTGATTGATGATTATTTTTTTACTTTAATTAATAAGTTGATTGGTTGTTTATGTAAAATAATCAGAACATAATGATAAATAACATAAATAATCTAATTTAACGCCTTAACACCTACAATTCCAGACAACTTAACCTTCGTGTCGTCCTCCCGTTTTGACTGTTCCTTCTTTCCTTCCCTCCTTCCTTTCTTCCTTCCTCCCTTCCTTCTTACCTTCCTCTTTTCCTTCCTCCCTCCCTCCCTCCGTCCTTCCTTCCTTCCTCCCCTCTTCCTCCCTCCCTCCCCTCTTCCTCCCTTCCTTCCTTCCTTGACTCAGGAGGGTTAAGACATGTTTAGACTTTGAATATCAAAAACTAAAATTTCTTTCTTTCTTTCCTTGTTTCGATTTTTTAACCGCTATTTAACCCCGAAAGCGTTTTTTTTCTTCTTTTTTTTTTAACACACTGCTATAAACAAATTGTGGGTTTATGCTGAATCACAGTTGCTTCATTTCCTCATTTCCAGACTTAGAAGACGGGTTAAAAATGAACTTTAGGGCAAAAACTCGTCCGTCAGCAGCTTGTTGTTTTCCTCAAACTGGTGTAATCCCAGTTGATCAGCTATGAAGCACCAGTTACACCAGTTAGTTAGTGATGAATGTGGTGAGTTGATGCCGATGCCATTATCTGTATTTATCAATTCCTGATCAGCTTTTTGTGCTGCCTACAAGGGTTTTATTATCTCCACTGTTTATCAATGGTCTTACACGCTGATGAATAAGCAATCAATCACGTGATGTAACCAAGTGTCATTTGGTGTAACCAGGATGTTTTCATAACAAGCTGATTATATACAGATTAATACATAAATCCAATTTTAGCAACACAACACTATGTTTAACAGATTTTACATCATCTGTCCGATTGTTGCTATTTTGATAGAAATGTTCGTTTTTAGGATATTTACTGCTCAATATTGACAAAATGTTCATCTTGCCGACCCTTATTTGTCACTGACCCACATATGAAACACGACTGACAGGTAAAATAAATGGTCCGCAGCCACTAGAACCTCTTCAATGACAGCTAAAACCTCTTTAATGACAGCTAAAACCTCTTTAATGACAGCTAGAACCTCTTTAATGAAAGCTAGAACCTCTTTAATGACAGCTAGAACCTCTTCAATGAAAGCTAGAACCTCTTCAATGACAGCTAGAACCTCTTCAATGAAAGCTAGAACCTCTTTAATGAAAGCTAGAACCTCTTCAATGACAGCTAGAAACTCTTCAATGAAAGCTAGAACCTCTTCAATGACAGCTAGAACCTCTTCAATGAAAGCTAGAACCTCTTCAATGAAAGCCTCTTTAATGACAGCTGGAACCTCTTTAATGAAAGCCTCTTTAATGACAGCTAGAACCTCTTTAATCACAGCTAGAACCTCCTTAATGAAAGCTAGAACCTCTTCAATGAAAGCTAGAACCTCTTTAATCACAGCTAGATCCTCTTTAATGAAAGCTAGAACCTCTTTAATGAAAGCTAGAACCTCTTTAATGAAAGCTAGAACCTCTAAAGCACCTACAGAACCCCCTCACTGACTACTAGACCCCTGTAGAACATCTTCAGAGACCACTAAAGGTCCTAAAGCACTTATAGAAGAAGTTAACTGCATCGATAAGAGAAACTGACACGTACGATTTTGCTGGTTTGGACAATATGGAACCGGTTCTCGATTCCCGGCCCCCCCCCCTTACAGCCGTCGACCACCAGTAACAGCTACAGATCTCTTCCTCTTTTCTGAAGTCCGTAATGACCGACCGCGACCTCCAAACTGAACTAATGAAGCCTGGAACCTGTGTTGGCTGGAGGTTACTCGGGCGGCTTGTGAACGAGTCTACAGACCAGTTTACTGACATTTAAAAAAAGTGAAAGTGGAAAAACCTGAAATGTCGTAATAATCCCTTCACTGTATGTTTAAAAGAAAACATGAGTACAGTAAAAGCTGAGTGGGTCAGAGTTGAAGCAGGACGATTGTGTGTTTTACTGTCATGTTTAAAGTTTGGATAAAGTTTTACTATTGACCTTCGGAGGTTTGTTTCCAACCTGTTAGAGACGAGCTTTATTCTTAACAGAGAGGTTTTATTTGTCTTTGGGGCATTCTTGTCTTTATTTGACAGGAAAGACGGTTCCTTATTAGAATCGGACCAGGGTCGCTGTGATTATGAGACCACCGTGGGACCTCCCAATATATAAAGGAGGTTTTTAATTGAAACCAACGCATTTAAAGCCAAATCCAACTGAGGGTTGTTTAACATGATTCAAAATGTGATCACTGCTGCAAAACAGTGCAAAAAAAAAGAAGAGAGAGAAGTACAGACGTGTGAGTTGCACATTTTTCCTGCACAGTTCCCACTTTTCTTCTCCTCTCTTTAAATGAAGCACTTTGTAATCACAGCTGACATTAAAAAAAAAAAAAAACTGCTTGGTTGGGTCTCAGTTACTAGAAACTGCGTTGATCTGCAAACGCCACTATTTTAAACAAACATGTATTTGACTTCATTATACCTCATTTGAAAATGTCACACACCACAGCGACAGACTGCAATTGGCTTGTTTTGAATGTAAATAAAACTATCTGGTATTAAAAGGTCGGTGATACTTCTGTACTTAAAGCTCAAAGTCTGTGTGAGTTTGATTTATTTAACTTTGATTTTATTTTTATTGTATGGCTGTTAGTCTTACTCATGTTTTATGTCTCTTTATTTGTATTTTATGCCTCATGTGAGCTTTTATGTCCACTGTGTTTGCCTTAAAGTGCTTTTCATATAAAGTTGAATTGGGTTTTTGCAGTTCATCACTTTTCCCTCCCTTCTTCTCGTTGCTTTAATCCATCTGTGTGTTGTTTTTCTGTCTCTGTTCATCACACTGATTCTCCGACTACATCCATTAGTGATTAATCTCCGTCCCCATTAACAGTTACATAACAACAGAGCGCAGGTTTCTTATCCTCCAGGCTGCCTTTAGTTTCAGGTTTTTATATTAAAATCAAAATGTTGTTTATTAAAGTTACATTATGCTGGCGCGGAGGGAAATGTGGAGTAATTTAAATAAATCGGCTGTGTGGTGCGTTCAAACCCACGAGATGATGTTAAATTATTATATTATTTATTTATTGATTTACGGTGATTGTGTACTTGTGTGTGTTTGTGTATTTATTACTGTCTATTTTCTATTAATTTATTTATTTTCAGGCACAGCAAATGTCATTGTACTTTTGTGACACTAATAATAAAGTCTATTCTAGTTTTATTCTATTAACAAAATAAAAAAACATTATAAAAAGAGTGATGAAAACTTTTTGATGGTTTATAAAATTAAATATTTTTTCCAATCTATATAAAGATTCAAGATTCAAGAACTTTATTTGCCATTTGTGCGTTCACACATAGGAACTCTTGTGCAGTCGTTTGTTTAAAGAGTCAAGTTAGAAAGACACACAAGAAAGACATAAATCTATAAAACATCTAAATCACTTCTCTAGAAATAAAAAAAATAAAAAAGTGCATAAAACCCCTATATAAAAGGGAAAGTGAGAGCAGTGTATATTGCACAGGCACAGGAGAAAATATAATGTAATATAATATAATTAATAAAATATAATATAATTAATAAAATAAAATAAGTTAAAATAAAATAAAATAAAATAAAATAAAATAAAATGAAATAAAATAAAATTAAATAAAATAAGTTAAAATAAAATAAAATAAAATATAATAAATAAATGCATCACTTTTTTATACCGATCCTTTCCACGTTCACTTTCAACCAATTTTTTTTTTTTTTTTTTTTTTTACCACCATCACTGACATTCCTGCTCCGTTTCCTCCCACTAACCCAACATTTCTCGCGATGGGGGAAACACTGCATCCCTTTATCCCTCCACTCTCTCTCGGCTCTCCTCCTCCTCCTCTTCCTCCTGTCTTTCTCTCTGTCTCTCCCTCCCACCCTCGTTAGTGTTAGTGTCGTGCTGTGTAATTGTGTTTGGGTTTTAATTTGCCCCTCAGCCTCTCAAAAAAAAAAAAAAAAAAAAAAAAAAAAACCAACAGTGCCCACCGTCAGCTAGCAGCCAACGGACATGACAACCACTTAACCAGTCAGCAGGTCAACACATGACACCAGTTTGGTTGTTGGGACGCTGCACACACACACACACACACACACACACACACACACACACACACACACACACACACACACACACACACACACACACACACACACACACACACACACACACTAATAAACAGATACTAGCAATCAGCTGACAGATAACCCTGCTCTGTATTTATCGAGTCCGTCAGAATCACAGCAAAGTTTAACGAGGACTAAAAATACTTCCACCTCAGAGCAGAGCGTGAGATTATTTCTCTAGCGGCTTCCGTGTCGCCTCTGCAAGAGTTTAAATCAAACAGATCACACTACGGTGGGCCGCCACCCTCGATATATTTACCGGGAAATGCTCATGACGTCTTTCCTGAGAAGTCGAGCTATAAAATCAACACCTTCAATAAGACTGCTAACTTATATTTGTAACACTTTTTCCTCTTCTCTTAACCCTCGTGTCGTCCTCTCGGGTCAAACTGACCCCGTCTTACTCTTCTTTCCTCCCTTCCTTCCGTCTGTAGTTCCTCCATTCCACTTTCTTCTCTCCTTCTTTCCCTTCATTCCTTATTCCTCCCTCTCTTCCTTCTTTCCTCCCTCCCTCCTTCTCTCTTTCTTTCCTCTGTCCTTCTTTTCCACCTTCCTTCCTTCCTTTTCCTCCCTTCTTCCTTCCTCCCTCCTTTCCTTCCTTATTCCTTCCTCCCTTCCTTTCCTCCCTCCCTCCTTCTCTCTTTCTTTCCTCTGTCCTTCTTTCCTTCCTTCCTACCTTCCTTCCTTCCTTCCTTTCCTTTCCTCCCTCCTTTCCTTCCTTCCCTCCTTTCCTTCCTCCTTTCCTTTCCTTTCCTTTCCTCCCTCCTTTCCTTCCTTTTTTCCTTTCCTTCCTTCCTTCCTTCCTTGACTCGAGGACAACAGGAGGGTTAATAACACCATTTGACTTCAACCCTGCATCGTATCATCAGCTGTTCAAGCCAGCGACGTTATTTATTCATAACAAGTAAATGAAATTTTAATGTAACTTGCCGTCAGTGGTAATAACGGCCATGTGTGTGTGTGTGTGTGTGTGTGTGTGTTGCTGCTGCTGTTGCATCGGGGCACAACAGACCACTTAACCCGAGTATGAAGAATAATACATTCATGACAGCTTACATGTGATGAGCGTGGCTTTGAGTTAGATGGGACTAGTGTTGCTATAATCTGATAATAACTCAGATTTATGCAAAATATTTCCAACCACATTAGAGGCAGGAGTTATATTACATGACCAGTAGTCTCTTTGGGATAAATATGACTCATTTTGACCTAGGAAAGAAATGAAAATACCCTAAAATGACTTTATTTAAAGGTTGAAATTTTATGAATTTTCCAAAAGTTGCCCAGACAAAACCAAAATGGAAATTTATAGCTGGGTCAGTGTTGATTGGTTGGTTGTTTTTAATGGTTATAATGAACCCTACCATTCAGATATTCAAATTTTATTGCATCCTTCACTTACACTATTCTGTAAAACTAACCACAATTTGTCTCTTCCTGTTTTTAAAGGCTGAATTAAAGTAAAATGATTTTCTGAACTTACCAGACTGTTTCTAGTTGTAGTATTATTTGCCTTTACCCACTTTGGGGTTTTTTTGTTTTGTTTTGGGGTTTTTTTAAAGATTTTTTTCGGCATACTCGCCTTTATTCAACAGTAGACAGACAGGAAACATGGGAGAGAGAGGGGGTGTGACATGCATTAAAGGACCTCCGGCTGGGATTCGAACCGGGGTTGGCTGCGTATATGGCATGCGCTCTAACCGCCCCCACACACTTTCTCATTATATCCACATTACATGATTATTTATCAAAAATCTCATTATGTAAATATTTTGTGAAAGCAGCGATAGTCATCTCTACAATATGTGGTCAAAATATGTAAATCTATATCGCCCAGCTCTACTATGGACCCAAAACACATTTTATAGGGACTAATTATACTTAAACTGGGTCAAAAATGATCTGCTGTACAGTAAGTCAGGGTTAAGGAATTCAAATCATTATAGTGGGTGTGTTTTCTTGATCTCAATCACATAATAATAGAAAAAAAAAACCTTGTTGTGGAGCGATAAACATCAGGTAATCTAGTTGAATCTTAGTCATGATCTAAATCTCTCACATTGTTGTTTCCTATTCACCTGCTGGGAGAGTCCAAACATGTCAGAACAGCTCTGCAGCTCTCCTTACGTACAGAGATGAGGTGACTTCCTTTGGTTAGTAAAATAAGACCAAACATCTGCGCGTGTGCGTGTGTGTGTGCGTGCGTGCGTGCGACTCTCAGACCAGACAGGACAGATTTCTGACTCTGATAGACTCATGTTGATGATGACTCATTCTCATGTTCCTGAACTATCATGAATATGTTTAACAATGAAGCAGCTATTTAAAATCACTGAGACTCAAATGAGAGTTAAGTAGATAAATGTTACATATTCACAAAATATTGATATACTCCAAAAAAAGATACTGTCTTAACTCTGAAAGAATGAAACTTAAACAAACTAAATTAACAATTTAATAATCTGAATTTTTCTTTAGAGAGACTGAGATGATTTGTTTCTATTATATCACGTTTGTTTACTGTTTGCATTAACCCTCCTGTTGTCCTCGAGTCAAGGAAGGAAAGAAGGGAGTGAGGAAGGAAGGAAGGAAGGAAGAAGGAAGGAAAGGAGGGAGTGAGGAAGGAAGGAAGGAAGGAAGAAGGAAGGAAAGGGGAAGAAGGAAGGAGGGAGGAAAGAAGGAAGGAAGGAAGGAAGGAGGAGGGAGGAAGGACAGACGGAAGGAAGGGAGGAAGGAAGGAAAGCAAGGAAAGGAAGGAAAGAAGGGAGGAAGGGAGAAGGAAGGTAGGTAGGAGGGAGGGAGGGAAGGAGGGAGGGAAGGACAGACGGAAAGAAGGGAGGAAGGAAAGGAGGGAGGAAGGAAGAAGGAAGGAGGGAGGGAGGAAGGAAGGAACAGTCAAAACAGACGGGGTCAATTTGAACCCGGGAGGACAACACAAAGGTTAAATATGTTCTTCTATGTACTTCTTAAATATTAAATCATTTTAACCCTCCTGTCGTCCTCGGGGTAAGTCGTGACCAAGAAGGACAACAGGTGTTAACTCAAATGATGAGGCGTAATTTAATTTAAATGAGGCCCGACTGACCATAATGTCCAAAAATATACGTGTAAAACCTGTGTTAATAAGTTGGAATGAAGTTGGCCAAAAAAGACCTAACACAGAGTTGGATGATAGTTTATACGTTATGCTAATAGGTGGGTTAAACTAAAAATATATATAATCTGAAAAAGCCTTAATACATTACTATCACTACTACATTTTTTGGATTAGCGTGTTTAACCAAAATGCATGTTAACAATATTACAAATAGCCAATGATTACCCTGCAGCAAAAAAGGGAAGCAAACTACAAAGAAGCAGGAATTAGACTGTAACAGAAACGGTAGTAGAGATAACATAATATATGAATACCAGGAAGTGATGTAATGCAATATATTATATAATCTATAACTGTAAGGATCAAAGAGTAACTAAGGGTTAAAATAAGAAGTCAGTGCTCTGGAGGTCAAGTGAAGAAGCCGTGACAGCTCCTGACAGTAACGAACATGAAGAGGCTCCTTTATACGAAGCCGCAGGGTCAAAGGATCCGTCAGGGTCAAAGGATCCGTCACACTCAGGGGAGCAGAACTAAGGCGTGAGATTCTCCTCTTATTCTGATAATAATGTGATTGGCCACGCTGAAGGAAGTGAGCTACGGCTGGGGTGATAAATCTGTTGTATTCACACACTGCTGTTGGAGCCGAGAGGAGGAGGAGGAGAAGGAGGAGAAAAGGGTGGAGGAGGAGAAGAAGAAGAAGACTGCTGTTGGAGCCGAGAGGAGGAGGAGGAAGAGGTGGAGGAGGAGGAGGAGGAGGAGAAGAAGACTGCTGTTGGAGCCGAGAGGAGGAGGAGGAAGAGGAGGAGGAGAAGAAGAAGACTGTTGTTGGAGCCGAGTGGAGGAGGAGGAAGAGGAGGAGAAGACTGCTGTTGGAGCCGAGTGGAGGAGGAGGAGGAAGAGGAGGAGAAGACTGCTGTTGGAGCCGAGTGGAGGAGGAGGAAGAGGAGGAGAAGACTGCTGTTGGAGCCGAGAGGAGGAGGAGGAAGAGGAGGAGAAGAAGACTGCTGTTGAAGCTGAGAGGAAGAGGAGGAAGAGGTGGTGGAGGAGGGGGAGGAGGAGAAGAAGACTGCTGTTGGAGCCGAGAGGAGGAGGAGGAAGAGGAGGAGAAGACTGCTGTTGGAGCCGAGAGGAGGAGGAGGAAGAGGAGGAGGAGGAGGAGGAGGAGAAGAAGAAGAAGACTGCTGTTGAAACCGAGAGGAGGAGGAGGAAGAGGTGGATGAGGAGGAGGAGAAGAAGAAGACTGCTGTTGGAGCCGAGAGGAGGAGGAGGAAGAGGTGGAGGAGGAGGAGGAGGAGAAGAAGAAGACTGCTGTTGGAGCCGAGAGGAGGAGGAGGAAGAGGAGGAGGAGGAGAAGAAGAAGAAGACTGCTGTTGGAGCCAAGGAGGAGGAGGAAGAGGAGGAGAAGACTGCTGTTGGAGCTGAGAGGAGGAGGAGGAAGAGGAGGAGAAGACTGCTGTTAGAGCCGAGAGGAGGAGGAGGAAGAGGAGGAGGAGGAGGAGGAGGAGGAGGAGAAGAAGAAGAAGACTGCTGTTGAAGCCGACAGGAGGAGGAGGAGTGGAGAGGAGGAGGAGGAGGAGGAGAAGAAGACTGCTGTTGAAGCTGAGAGGAAGAGGAGGAAGAGGTGGGAGGAGGGAGGAGAAGAAGAAGACTGCTGTTGGAGCCGAGTGGAGGAGGAGGAAGAGGTGGAGGAGGAGGAGGAGAAGAAGAAGACTGCTGTTGGAGCCGAGAGGAGGAGGAGGAAGAGGAGGAGGAGGAGAAGAAGAAGAAGACTGCTGTTGGAGCCGAGGAGGAGGAGGAAGAGGAGGAGGAGGAGAAGAAGAAGAAGACTGCGGGTTGGAGCCGAGGAGGAGGAGGAGCAAGAGGAGGAGGAGGAGGAGAAGAAGAAGACTGCTGTTGGAGCCGAGAGGAGGAGGAGGAAGAGGAGGAGGAGGAGAAGAAGAAGACTGCTGTTGGAGCCGAGAGGAGGAGGAGGAGGGAGGAGGAGAAGAAGAAGAAGAAGAAGACTGCTGTTGGAACCGAGAGGAGGAGGAGGAAGAGGAGGAGGAGGAGGAGGAGGAGAAGAAGAAGAAGACTGCTTGTGGAGACGAGAGGAGGAGGAGGAGGAGGAGGAGGAGAAGAAGAAGAAAACTGCTGTTGGAGCCGAGAGGAGGAGGAGGAAGAGGTGGAGGAGGAGGAGAAGAAGACTGCTGTTGGAGCTGAGAGGAGGAGGACGAAGAGGTGGAGGAGGAGGAGAAGAAGAAGGAGGAGGAAGAGAAGAAGAAGACTGCTGTTGGCGCCGAGAGGAGGAGGAGGAGAAGAAGACTGCTGTTGGAGCTGAGAGGAGAGGAGGAGAAAAAGAAGAAGAGGGAGGAGGAGGGAGGAGGAGGAGGAAGAGGAGGAAGAGAAGGAGAAGGAGAAGAAGAAGAAGGAGGAGGAGGAAGAGAAGGAGGAGGAGGAGAAGAAGAAGAAGAAGAAGGAGGAGGAGGAGGAGGAGGAGAAGGAGGAGTAGGAGGAGGAAGAGAAGGAGGAAGAAGAAGTAGAAGTAGAAGAAGAAGAAGAAGGACAGACAGCAGGGATTATGTATTGATTAGTGGCTGTTAAATGATGGACTCCATCAGTCAGTCGACTCTCCTCTCTCTCTCTCTCTCTCTCTCTCTCTCTCTCTCTCTCTCTCTCTCTCTCTCATCTCTCTCTCTCTCTCTCTCTCTCTCTCTCTCTCTCTCTCTCTCTCTCTCTCTCTCTCTCTCTCTCTCTCTCTCTCTCTCTCTCTCTCTCTCTCTCTCTCTCTCTCTCTCTCTCTCTCTCTCTCTCTCTCTCTCTCTCTCTCTCTCTCTCTCTCTCTCTCTCTCTTTAAACAACGTCACCTTTGAGCTTCTCTTGGTCTCTAGGTTCATGTCCTCTGATCAAACATCACTTTGGACGCTTCCTCACTGCTCACCTGATATTTGGTGACTTCTACATGAGATATTGGTCAGAAGACTGATATTAAATTATATTAAGCAAATTCAATACCTGCCTTTTTAAATCTGGCTTTCAATTGAATTTTATTATATTTATTAATCCGTCTTTTATTTAATATTTCAGCTTGTTTTACTACTTTTTATTATTACTTTATTATTTTTTTATTATTACTTTATTATTACTATTTCATTTCCTGATTGTTTTCCACCTTTTATGTCTCCTTTTACTATTTTATTTTCTTCTTATTTCTGGTTTAACCCACATTATTTCATAGTGACTTTATTTACTTTATAATTATTAGTTCTTTATTTTATTTAATGAATCTTTTATTAATAAAAAGCAGAAGGAACAGACCATGGGCTAATTAAGGACACTCAACATGATCCATTAACATGTCTTCTGCTCTCTGTGTAATATCATTAATTACGTGCAATATAATGTTATTTTATTCTTATTTTAAATCTGTGTTTTTATCTATAATGCTCGTCAGTTAGGTCACTCCCCATTTCATTGTATCGGTGACTTAACAACAACAATAAAGGCTTGTATCTTATTTTATTAACCTTTTCATTTATTTGAGTCTTCTTAATTGTTTAACATCTTTTTCCCGGCTCTGGTGTTTCCTCACTGCAGATTCATGAGAGTTTCCTCACTTCCTGTTTTTATTGAGTCATCTTTTTGTGTTTGGTTATTGTTTTTTCTTTGTGTTACATAATCATGAATTAAAGAGCTATAAAAAATAAAGTTTGAATGATTGATTGAAGCCGTCTCGTTAAAAGGTTGTAATTTAAATTCCAGTTTTATATGTTTGTATTTCCTTTCTTTGTATTTTCTTTGTTTCCTTCCTACTCCCGTTTAACCTGCTGATAATGTGAGTGTTTGATCCTGATGGTGTTGCAGCGTCAGTGTGTTGACTTTGATACTAAAACACGCAGAGCTGGAGGCCATTCTCACAACTTGTTCATACACGAAGCGAGTCGACAGAAGCCATATTTCATGTTTTCAGAGCGGTGTTAAATCTGTCTCCTCCGCAGGCCGCAGACAGAGTATTATTTAGAGCTCTACTCCACAAGTGTGACGGGCTGCTGAAACAGTTTGAGTATCCCTGAGGACGTTAGGAAAGATTAACATACCAAATAACAGCTGAACATTGTCCAGCCGTGTAGGAACGTTGTCGTCACGAAGCCAAAACAACAACGACAGCAGAGTTTTAGTTCATGTTGACCAGAATAAACTGCAGCAGGCGAAACTGTTTGTTCTTCTGCGTGGTGATGAAACTCTAACACTTTTCAACACTTCCTCAGACAGACAGGACGATAGCTGTCGACACCGTCTCCGTCTCTGTGAGCTTCACTTTTTACGAGTTACCAGAACACATGAAGCTAAAGCCGACGTGTGGCTGGTAAATGACAGCAGAAGTTAATACGACAAACATTAAGCTATTGTTAATATAATGACGTCTCCTGTTAAAGTTTCCTCTTTAGTCATCAGACTACAGACAAAGAGGGCAACATTTTCAATAAATTACACAAGGGCTGGGCCACAAAAAACGATTTTTATATTAATTGCGATTTTTTTCTGGCGATTTTTTATTTATTTATTTATTTTTTATTTTTTCATTTATTTATTTTTTTTATTTATTTCATTTTTTAAATTTTTTTCATTTATTTCATTTTTTCATTTATTTTTTATTTTTTCATTTATTTTTTATTTTTTCATTTATTTCATTTTTTTATTTTATTTTTTCATTTTTTTATTTATTTCATTTTTTCATTTATTTTTTATTTTTATTTTATTTTTATTTTATTTTTTTTTTATTTTCTAAAGACCAGCTAAATGTAGCAGTGTAGTTTATTGTAAAATGTTGGTGGATGAGTGTTTTTTGTGAGGGCAGGTGCACAGTTTTAAAAATAAATCTCACAAACTGATGAGATGTGTGTAAATATGACTTATGATGTATTATCAAGTGTTTGGTTCAACCTGTTCTTGTTTAAAGGAAAGAAAATCACAATAGCTGAAATATAAAATCGCAATACTTGTTTAATCAGAATCGCAATTTAAATTGTGAATCGGGACCCAAAAAATCGTTAGAGAATCGAATCGGCACAAAAGCATATCAACCCAGCCCTAAATTATACTGCTTGGACCCAAAAATATATTTAATACATCATTAAAAATCTAAAGCTGGAGGACTTTTTGGCTTTTTGGGATATAAAACAGTGTATAAACAATTTTGAGCGTCAGACAACCCTTCCGCAAAATGACTAGTTGTATTTTACTTGATTGTATTTTATTTAATTCCTTTTCATTTCCTTTTTTAACATTGTTTTATGCTCCTTTTATTCCCCTTTTAATCTAATTATTATTGTATGAAAGGTGCTATACAAAAGTTATTACTATTATTATTATTATTATTATTATTATTATCATCAGTAGTAGTATTACTTGTTTCACTATCAGAATTTGATCTACTTGGTCAGATAAACATTTAGTCACACTATTAGGCCACATTATTTAATCAGATGTTAGCTGCTGGACTGACTCTGAGTCTGAAGTCTCTGCTCGCTCAGTGTACATTTACCCGGCCGGCGTGGGAACGTCAAACCTGACAGCAGATTAAAAGGTCTGTATTCTGTGAAATACACAGACAGAGATTTATCAGGCGGTGATAGGCTTAATCTCATTGTGTCAACTTGTTTGGAAAAGGCTCGAATGTAACCGATGTTCATTTATGTGTAAAAGTTCCAACACTGCAGGTCAAAGTATGAACCGACACAGTAGCTCCGAGGTGATTGATTCATCTCGTTGGCTTCAGTAGAAAAACCGACATTAAAAAGCAACCATGATAAAAAATGTTTGCCTCCAAGCATTTCAGCAAGGACCACACAATTCATTTAAGGAACACGCTATCAGTTTTGGAAATAAGCCAAATAAAACCAAACAGAAAAAGGAAACACTGCATGTTAGCTACTTAGTAGAGGGAAAAAAGCTTCTCCTCAAAAGTAGATATCTGACCAGACTCCTTAAAAAGCCACAAAAAAGTTATCTATATAGATTACAGGTTTCATTTAATTTTAAAATAGTATAAAAACGAGACTTGAGAGAAGGAAATATTCCTGAAGACCTTACGACACTCACTGGATACCTTTATTGAGAGTGAGAAGATTAATCATTTTTTGATTTGACTTTTGATCTACGTTAATGTAGAAAAGTAAAAAAATGCCAATCATCAAAAGATACTCAGTTTAGGAAAAGACAGAAGAAGAAGTAAAATCCTCACATATGTTTTGCTTTTTTTTTTTTTAAATAATTACTTAAACGAATAACTGATTATCAAAATTATCTTTCAACTGATCAATTAGGCCAACACATTTTTTCAACTCTTAAAAATTACATCTTATGAGCGACCGGTCCGACTAGATCACCTCTACTGAGAGACCAGACTTAATAAATACTGTGTAGTTGAGTTTAGTTTTAAAATAGAATAAAAACGTTACGTCGAGATACTCTGTAGAGAAGGAAATATTCCTGAAAAAGACTTTACGACTCACTGGATACCTTTATTGAGAGTGAGAAGATTAATTATTTTTTGATTTGACTTTTAATCTACGTTAATGTAAAAAGTAAAAAAAAATGCCAAGGGACATTTTAAATGGTCGAGGTGACGTCTTCAATCATCAAAAGATACTCAGTTTAAGAAAAGACAGAAGAAGAAGAAGAAGTAAAATCCTCACATTTGAGAAGCTGAAACCAATAAATGTTTGATACTTTTGCTTTTTTTTAAATATATAATTACTTAAATGAATAAACTGATTATCAAAATGATCTTTTAACATATATCAATTACACCAATGCATTTTTCCAACTCTTAAAAATTACATCTCATGAGCGACCGGTCCGACTAGATCACCTCTACTGAAACACCAGACTTATTAAATACTGTGTGCACACCCGCTCTCTCTCTCCCTCTCTCTCTCTCTCTCTCTTTCTCTCTCCTGACTTCAATTTAGACCTCTAGTGACAGAGCTGAAAATAGGCGGCTGGAATCTGTAGCCGACACACACACACACACACACACACACTAACACACACACTAACACACACACACACACACACACACACTAACACTCACCTTTCAAGGAAACGCATGCTGCTGCAGTAATATGTTCACATGCTGACTGATAAAAAAACCTTCTTTCTACTCGCCAGTAGCTGCAAACCCGCCTCCTCTGGATGTGATGGCAGGAGTCCAAGCTTTAGTCAGCTGGTGCTCCGACTCCGACACACACACACACACACGCACACGCACGCACACACACCACGATTAACACACTGTCCCCTCTCTGCCTTCTCTCCAGCTACACCCCTCTCTCTCTCTCAAACACGCACTGGAACCTGTAAATACTCCGCCTGGTTCTTGGTGTCGGCATCGCTCTTAAAAAAAGGACTCCGAGTTAAACTTTCAGTAAAAATAGTCTCTCTGCTTACATCCTGTCGAAGTTCAATCTCCCTATTTAGTCATACTTTAAAAAAAGGAGAGTGTTATATTATAGGTTTAAGAGTGGTGATTTGAATTATATTGTATTTCTTTAACTTCTAACTGAGATGGTAACTGTAGTGAATTAATGTTCATACTGTTGTGTGTGCTGTGTTGGATGATGAACTATAAAATGAAAAGAGGTTGATAAATGAGTTTCTGTTCCTTTCTGACTAGAGTACCACGGTGTTATCTCATTATGTCAGACTCATTATCAGGTCTTTTTAGGCAAATAACTGGGTTTGGACATCCAATGAATTTACCCTGGTGTTGTGATGCATAATAATAATAATAATAATAATATTCAAAATATAAGTCGAGAGAATTTAAAAAAATACAAGTACCTTTATAAAGTAAGATTTTTAGTTGAGTAATCTTATATAATATAAAATAGAAATGACAAAAATGTGTCAAATATATTCTAGTCTGAGCTGTTAAGAGTTTAAAATGAAGATGAATATATATATATATATTAACCAGGAATGTGTAAATGATCATCATGTGAGTGTGAAGAGCAGCTACAAAGATCAGTCGGGTAGCTGCCAGATATCAACCACGACTGTGATCATTGTTGAATCATTTGTAAGGCACGAGAGACTACGGATGCAAATTAGCAACTTTGCTATAATCCGGCATATTTACAGAGATGTCTAATATCAATGTCCATCAATATGCACTGTCCCTATCCAAAAATAAACTATTATTATTAATATTTTAATTATTTTACATATAAATGAACGTCTGTTACATTCAAGCCTCAAACAGGGTTTTAATATCAGGTGTTGGGTTTGACATATCCGCTGGCCGACCCGTCTGCTCTCCGGTTAGCTCTCTGCTAACTTGGGGATAAAATAATCTGATTTGGAGCGCCTCGTATCCATAGTTACAGCAAATTGACCATTTTACAGCCACATTAGCAGCAACGTGATAGGCATCGGTGGTGGCGATGACATAAGCATTAAGAGTAAACACTGTTTTTGTCATTATTCTCACTGCCAGAGGAAACTTCATGTCCAAATTCTCCGGTTGCAGCTTAATCAAATTTAAATATGTTCTCGTTTCTATGATAGTAAACTGAATATGTTTAGATTGTTGATCAATGGAGACAAAACTAAAACATCTAAAGACATCGCTTTAGGCTTCGGGAGACAGTGATAGACATTTTTCACCTTTCTCTGACATACAAACCAAACCAACTTATTTATTAAATCGATAAAGAAAATAATTGTTTGTTGCAGCAGCTGTACAAATGTGCAAAAAATAATAATGATAATACAGAATTGTGTAACAGATATGATTCACAGATGAGTAAACACCATTTTACGATAATGTCACATCATCATGTAGTCAAACAATACGTGCTTTGTGTATAATTTATAGAAAATAATTTAAATATTGGTTAAAAAATAGAAAATTAACTTAACATTCTTCTATCAGCTTATTATATTTGTGATAAGATAAAACTTAAATGCCTAAAACTATTCACAGTTTGAGGAAAAAAAGCAAAAAGTCTCAAATTAAACTGATATAAATGAGCTGATTGTTGCTTTTTGTTTTGTTTTTTTCTTTCCTTTTGTTGTCGGAGCTAGCTTCCCATCTCTAAAGCTTCATTGTGGTGTCCTGCTGCAGTATCTGGGTGCAGCATACTCCATCCTGACACTGAACACACACACACACACACACACACACACACACACACACACACACACACACACACACACACACACACACACACACACACACACACACACACACACACACACACACACACACACACACACACACACACACACACACACAGCCAGAGCTGAGTCCGCCAGGCTGCCTCTCCTCCTGCCAACAGTGTCTTATTCCTTCACACTCAGATATAAAAGAGAATCACAGAGCTGTGTCCTGTCTGCGTAACAGCGTTCCTGCTCCGTGTTGCTATTCAGATTTGAAGCCATTACCGTGCCGTGGATTACTGATACCAGAACAACAGCTCTGCTATCAGCGCCGCAGCTCTCCACCGGCTGCCCGGTTGACCCAACGATTAGCTCTGCGGTTCGTCTTTTATCACTAAACTAAAATACCCTCCAGAGTAAAAGCAGGCAGATTTGAGAGGTCAGTGAATAATGCTGCATTAAAACCAAACTAACTGGTTAGCTCTCTGGATTATTACAGTCTAATAGTGTCGCTGCTCAATTTTTAAAATCTGATTTAAAGCTTTTTAAAGACTTTTCCACAGCAAAATAAATGCACATTACAGGGTATCTGCACTAGGCATGGGCCGGTATGAGATTCTGGCGGTATGATAACCATAAGCAAAAATATCATGGTTTCATGGTATGGTGGTATTGCGATTACAGCTCTAAAATGTTCCTAAAAGGAAGAAAAACAAAGACAGACCTGAATCTGTAATGACAGTGTGAGGGGTCGTGATACTCTACGCTGCAGCTGCACCACCTGAGGGATTTCTGAAACAGCTCATACCTGAGGAACGGTATGACAGCAAATTTGGCGGTTTCGGTTATCATGACTTTTTCATATTGTGGTATACCTTGAACACGGTTATCATCCCATGCCTAATCTGCACATTTGTTAACCCTTACAGACTATTCAGGGTCAAATGTGACCCATTGTTTTTACATTTGAAAGCTATAAAAACACCATATATATATATCTTTATTTTAGCTGGACTTTTCCTAATGTGACCCACAGTACACAAAAATGGAAATAAAATGCATATTTCAAATGTAATGCCTTAACATTGTTTAGACCTTGAAAATCAAAATTTAAATTTAAGACATTTTTAGCCTTTTTAAGGATCCGCGAGGGACCCTGGTCTGATTGTGGCTAGGTCTTGCTTGTATTTCTTATTAAAAAATTCAATATTTTCATGTTAGCTGTTTTTATTCACAGATTTTAAAACTTAATCAACTGTATAAAACACAACATGCTATTCTAGTTATGAAGCTATCTGCTCATAATCTGTACGTTTGTGTCTAGCAGTTCAGCAGTAACACTAAAACATGTGAGGAGAGCGGGGAGAGTCTATTTTCTGTTTTCGGACTCCGAGTATATCCGTCCTCACCTGAAACCTGCAGCGACTCATCATAGTGACTCATCTACTGTAGGGAGTGTGTGTCCTCATTACAACACAACAACTAGACTGGCACTAACGTCTTTTTTTTTTCTTTCTAACCCCGCACAAACAACACCTGATGTTTGTCTGATGAAACATCCCAGAAAATAAATAAATAAATAAATGAATAAATAAATAATAGTGACATTTATGTGACACCAGGTCAAGTTCTTCCTGAGGGTGATTCAAGTGAAAAGGACAAAACTCAGAGGGTCTATCCTCCCAAAACTCAAATGTTGGCATGTTAACGTGCTATGTCGGAGCTCGTAATGCTAATGTGTGTTTACATATTTCATTGCACGTTCCAGTTAACAAACAAATGGAGCAACCAGCCAACATTTCTTCCCTGGAGCTACATACAAGAGGGGGAGGAGGGGAGAGGGGGGGCTAAAATATCTGCCAAACTATGGAGGCATTAAAACATGCCAACTATCTGTTTGTTTGTCAGAAACAGGAAAAAAAAGTAGTTTTAACAAATGAGAACCAACATGTAATTAAAAATCACTGAAATCCACGTTAGTAAAATAGGACTGGGCGATATGAGCAAATACCTCGATATTGATATTTTGACAATATGTAGGAATGACTATCGGTGCTTTCACAAAATATTTACCTAATGTGATTTTTGATAAATAATCATCAGTAATGTGGATATAATGAGTAAGTGCAGCGTCGCTTATATGGAATTAATTAATTGTCCCGGCCCATAATGGCAGCCTACCCCCCCCCCCCCCCCCCACCTCCCCTCTTTACATTACTATGCTATTTTATTATCATTATATCAGAGGTATGAAATTATCTACAAATGACAATAATATTATTTATCACGATTCATTCTGAGACAATATATCATCCAACAAAAGTAGTTATCGTGACAGGCCTATAGTAAAATCCTGGAGATGGATGTTATAGCTCTGTTTATGCAGACCCAGATTACACAACAGCTTTTACGCTAAAGCCATAAATGCACTTAACTGCAATAAATAATGGTAATTATTTATTTATTTTTGTTTCTGCACTTTAAAGATGGCATCTCAATTTCGTTGTGCTTTGTACAATGACAATAAAGACTTTCTATTCTATTCTATATATATTCTATATATTCTAATTACTGTCAAAATAATTAAATAATCCACTTACTCTGATGTACGGAGTTTAAAAGTGCGATTTAGCTGTAGCGTACTACATGGATGTATGCCAGATTAGCCAAGGTAGCTCGGCATGGTTGCTGCTATCAGAGAGATAAACGAGACACAAATGACACCAACTGACCGAAGGCTGGATCCAACTTTGAGCATCGTCCGAAACTAAGGCTGCTCAATTAATCGAAATTTGATCGTGATTACTATTTAGGGGCCAAACGATCTCAAAACTAATAAAATCAAGGGGAAACTATTGTTAATAATAATGAGCGAGCGCACAAAAGTTTTATTTCGAAAAGCTTAGACCGGAAGCCACCGGAAGCCGCCGCAGCTCCGTTAGTTTGACAGAAGCTGAAACACACGGCGAAATGTTTTAACTGTAAATAAAAGTGCAGAGTTTCCAGCCTGCGTCAGATAAAGCTGAGTTTACTGGCTAATTATTAAAAACCAGGATGTGTTGTGTGAACTATCGTCATGGTAACCAGCTCAGCTCTAATATCTCTGCACATTTTCTGCTGTTGTGTTGCGTTAAGCGGCAGATAAAAGACAGCAGAAGAATGAATTAAGCTGAATGGACAAGAAATGTCCAATAAATGCAGCATGTTTCTAAAGTTTTAAAAAATCGTTTTAATAATCGTGATTTCAATTTTGAGACAAAAAATCCAGCTTATGATTTTTTCCATAATCAAGCAGCCCTATCGGAAACAATGAGAAAGTTAGGATTGGAAACCCTGGTACTGTATATCCAAACTCAATGAGGAAAATCACTTCGTAAATAAGCCTAAAAATAAATAACGCTGCTCACTTTGTCTTCGCTAGTCGGCTGGACTTCCCCCTTAAGAGCAGTAAGGGTAATCTACAGACTCTCTGGTCATAAGGCATCAATTTAAGGAATATTTGCACATTACTGCGACATAGGTGACCTAGTTTAAAGATCGTATTCACAGCTGAATTATGTAGCGGCACATTTTAGCCTTAAACATCACCCTTAGAAAGTCAATATCATACTTTTGAAACATGTATGAGCTATGAAGGTTTCTATGTCTCCTCCATTGAGTTTCTGTTTGGCCTTCAACTTTTAAGATATGTGCTCGGCTGAAGGATTTGAAACACTACAAATCACATATTTTCAAAAAAAGTTCAATACTAGCTTCAAGACGGCAGCTTTTGGTCCTCATTAACAACCACATACTTTCAAAAATTGGGAAAATCTGATTATAACACATTCCAAATGAGCAGCAGCAGCCAGGCATAAAAAGAAGCACTAAGAAATATAAAATGCCATGGTTTGTTTTCAAGCTAGAAGGAGGAAGAGTATATATTTACTCTGCGGTACCCAGCACAGGTTCCTACATGCCGACTGGTTGTTACACCTGTTTAAATCATGAGGCTTCGAGCTTGATAACACTCATAAACCTTTCACTCATAGTTCAATTACAGTCCCACCCCCCCCCCCCCCGAACCACCCCCAACCTGCATTCTTTCCACTTCTTAACTCTTAAACCCTCCACATAAGTCCGACCGAACCTGACCAAGTGTTGCAGATGCTGATGTGGAGGCGGAGGTGGAGGTATTGTATAGGGGGGGGGGCATATATACAGGAAAAACATGTAGGACAAAAGAAGACAAATTTAGCTCTAACATCACATCAACACAGCGCTGAGAAACAGCCGCAGCGCTGATGCAGCAGTATGAACACCAGCTGGCAGAGTATTAAAGAAGCAGGAAGGCAGACGATTCATTTTACCCTCCGACGAGCAGAGACTAACCTTTTTTTTTTATATATATATGGGTCAATGATGTGATGTAACCCAGTGTCATTTGGTGTTACCTTTTTTTTTGCTCTCCATAAAAATCTGATTATATAAATAAAATTAAATAGGAACTAAAATGTGGAATAGATATAATCCACTTTTGCAATGCAACACTAAGGTTTTTAAACAACTTTTATATAATTTGTTAAAACTTATTTAGAAAAAAATGGTTGTTTTTAAGATATTGTCCTGGAATGAAGGGAGGAAGAAGGAAGGAAAGGAGGAAGGAAGGGAGGAAGGAAGAGAGGAAAGGAGGAAAGGGAGGAAGGAAGGAAGGAAGGAAAGAGGGAGGGAGGAAAGAAGGACAGAAGGAAGGAAGGAAGGAAGGAAGGAAGGAAGGAAGAAAGGAAGGAAGGAAGAAAGGAAGGAAGGAAGGAAGGAAGGGAGGGAGGAACAGCCAAAACAGACTGGGTCAATTTGACCCGGGAGGACGACACAAAGGCTTTTTAAAGACTTTTCCACAGCAAAAAAGATGCACATCACAGGGCAGTGTTTCCCACACATAGACTAATTCGTGGCGGTGCGCCACAGATTCAACACCGGCCGCCACATATTGCGTTTCGTTATTAATTATTTTTTTAACGCTAATTAAAAAATATGCATCGTATTCGTTAAGCTGTATTTCCTTTCTCTGCTCTCCCTGCGTCTCTCTGTCACTCACGCGTCTTTCTCACATAGCTCACACACAGTCCCTCCCCTCCGTGCACACCCCCCGTCGGTCAGTTTACCGAAACCCCCCCCCCTGTCGGTCGCAGGCCTACCACCACACATTGCCTTCAGATCTGTGGGAAACACTGCAGGGTATCTGCACATTTGTTAAAACGTGACTCATTGTTTTTACATTTGACCAATATTGACAAAATGCTTTAAAATATAAATGTACAAACACTCCAACATTTTTCTTTTCATTTGATGTTTTAAAATAGAGTCATTATGGAGTATTCAGTCTTACTTTTGAATAAAAAGGGTCAAATGTGTCATTTCAAATTACATAAATATATAATAATACATTTTAACAAATATGATGCTGCTTTTAAGACTATTAAATGTTTTAAGATGGTTTTTAATTGCTCATCTTGCCGACCCTTATTCACCACTGACCCATTTACAAACTCAACCTCACGCTTCACCAAACCCAGAATGTGACTCGCAGCTTTTATTAATTGATATTAAACTTTTTCATGTAACGTTAACTAAAACTGGCTGGAGCTTCCACACCAGAGATCTGCTGCCTTGACAGATTAGCGTCCAGCGTGACGTGTTACAACTCCATCCTTGAGAAGGATAAACTTGGTCTGATCTGGTCAACTGGCACGTGTTGAGCTTCAGCGTACACACACACTCAGCGGATCAGTGAATGAAAGGATGGATGGATGGATGAATGAAAGGCTGGCTGGATAGCTCTATGTGATACAGATGCATTACAGAGACCTCCGCTGCGAGTCCTAAAGCTGGTTTAATCTGCTACGTATCTGTTTGAGCACAACACTGAATGACTGACGGGTTGGAGAGGGGTCAGTGTCAAATAAGGGTTGGCAAAACGAGCAATTCAAAAAATGCCTTCAAAGCAGCATCAGGTTTGTTAAAATGTACGTTCTGTATTTGTGTTGGTCGCACCATTTTTTTTAACCAAAAGTAAGACTGAATGCTCCTGAAAATGTCAAATGGTGTAACCACAAAAGAATGATAAATAGTAAATATTTTATCCACCTACAGTATATTTAAGTATTTTAGTTTTTTATGGTTACACCACTTAGACGGGGTTTTTTTTAAACATATTCTCTCAAAATGGATTCAGTCCACAAAACAAAAAGAAAGAGAGCAAGTAATTAATATGTTTATTTTCACATTTTAACCCCTTTAAATTTGACTAAACCACATGGACACACTTTTTTTTTTTTAACCAAAAGTAAGACTGAATGCTCCTGAAAATGTCAAATGGTGTAACCACAAAATAATGATAAATAGTAAATATTGTATCCACCTACAGTGTGTTTAAGTGTACTTGTAAAAAAAAAAAAAAATGACTACTACTTATTTAATATAAAAGTTTTTATGGTTACACCACTTAGACATTTTATTTTTTAACATATTCTCTCCAAATGGATTAAAAACAGAAATTTTATACTGGGTCCACAAAAGAAAAGAAAGAGTGCAAGTTATTCATACGTTCATTTTCACATTTTAACCCCTTTAAATTTGACTAAACCACATGGACACAAAAAACCCATAATTGATCCATAGAGGTTTTTCAGTTGGCCGCCATGTCTCAAGTCTAAAGACGCTTCTTAGGTCTTACTTCAAGGTGGGACGTGAACATTGCCCAAGTTACAACACTACTGGTCTGGTATGCAAATCGGACATGTTTGACTGGTCATGACAGGAAAAGGTGTAACTGATGATGAGTTAGATCGATTATGTGTACACGTGAGCGGTCATGCACGACACCTCGGCCTCTAAGACTGGTGAAACCTAACAGAGATGAAGCCTTTATGCCGGTTATCATCTCCACATACAGTTTTCCTGCTATGACATGTCAAAACTTTCTGCTTTTATAAAAACAATCTGTCAGGGCTGGGTTTCATTTTAAATGTGAGTTTCTGTGCAGATAGATAGAAAAATGTTTTCCCCCATTCATTAAAGCTCTCAAATGATAAAGTACAACTCTTCTATATTTTTCTTTATTGAAGAGCAAAACCACCTCGCAATACTTTTCAACTTCTTTACTCTTATCTGCGGCTTTCAGCTCCAAGCCCGTTGATTCATACTGAAGACGTAGATCTTTAAAAGCAGCTCACAAATATTGTTGTTTTTTTTGTTTATTTAACCCTCCTGTCGTCCTCCTGGGTCAAACTGATCCGTCTGTTTTGACTGTTCCTTCTTTCCTTCCTGCCTTCCTTCCTTCCTTCCTCTCTCCTTCTCTCTTTCTTTCCTTCTTCTCTCTTTCCTCCCTTCCTTCTTTCCTTCCTCCATCCCCCTTTCTTCTTTTCTTCTTTCCTCCCTCCCTCCTACCTTCCTTCCTTACTTACTTCTTTCCTCCATCCTTCCTTATTTCCTCTCCTCCCTTCCTTCCTTCCTTCCTTCCTCCATCCCTCTTCTGTCCTTCCTCCCCCTACCTTCCTACCTTACTTCTTTCCTTCGTCCTTCCTTCCTTATTTCCTTTCCTCCTTTCATTCCTTCCTTCCTTCATCCCCCTTTCTTCCTTCTGTCGTTCCTTCCTCTCTCTCTCCTTCCTTCCTTCCTCCCTGCCTTCTTTCCTTTACTCCCTTCCTTCCCTCCTTCCTCCCTCCCTCCTCCCTCCTTCCTCCCTCCTTTCCTTCCTTTCCTTCCTCCTTCCCTTCCCTTCCTTCTTCCTCCCTTCCTTCCTTGACTCGAACACAACAGGAGGGTTAAAAGGATCAGTAAAAAAACAGCTGGGCACTAGCACTGCAACTAACTTTCTCTTCTATCAATTAATCGTTTGGTCCATAAAACATCAGAAAAACTGTGAAAAATGTCGATCAGTGTTTCCCACTAGGGTTCGTATCGGTACTCGATACCTTTAAAAAAGGTATCAACCAAAATAAATCGATGCCAAGTAGTATTGAAACGTCTCCCGTCAAACGATACCTGCAATAGATGAGGAGGAGTGGTGGCAGTTTATGCAATTTAATGCTTTTATTCACGTGATGGGTATCAAATGAAGTACTCAGTGGGTATCAGTATCACTTTAAGAGTACTTGGATCAGTGCTGGTATCGTAATTTTATATATATGATACCCAGCCCTAGTCCTGAGCAGCAGTCCACAACCTAAAAGCCTAACATAACCTTTCAATTGAATAAAATAGAGGACAAAAGAAATCAGAAGATATTCACATTTTTAGAAGCTGGAATCAGAGAATTGGGATATAAAAAAGGCTCAAAATGATGATAAAACTAGTCTAACTGTGATTACTTGAATCACTGGAGTCATTGCAGCTCTACTGGGCGCTGCAGTTATAAAGATTAGATGCTAAGATTAGTCTTTATTGTGTCCCTGAGGAGAAATTTGTCCTGGGCAGCTGAGAGAACACAGACAGACTCTCCCATATGCACACGAATACAATATATCCGTATAAATGTACAATCAACCTACAGCTAACATGCAATATCACACACACAGAGACAGATACACCAACATATGTGTCAACCTGAATCTTCTGCTCAAAAGGCATCAGCTCAGACTCTTTGTGAAGGATGTGTGATTTTAAGATCTCCTCACTGTCTCGGACATCAGCTCAGACTCTTTGTAAAGGATGTGTTTTGGGTCACAGGTGATTTTAAGACCTTCTCACCGTCTCCTCAAAGGCCCATTAGTTTAACGGACAGGTTTGCAATGCCATAACAAGTAACAGATTCAATAGCTGCCCTGTGAGAACAATACCAAAATCTTATATCCACTCCACGGACTCTGAGCCAGACATCGACTGTGAACGTACTCCGCTCGATGAGCCTTGGTGTAACTGAGAATCAAAGTGAATACCTGAGTACTTGTATGTTGTTACCTGCTCAACTCTCACTCTTTCTCTCTCCCCGTTGATTAAAACTTGAGATGTGATCACCAACAGACCTGAGATCAAAGTCCATTTCTTTAGGTTTTTGTTTTTTTGGGGGAGGGTTGCATTCAATATCAGATTTTGCTTTTCCCACCACTGCCTTATACACAGTAATGTCTGAATCTGTCAGAAAAGCTGTAGGTTTTTTGTGTGGTTTCATCACTTCAGATGATTCATATGTCAGAGAGAGTTGAGTTGATTTTCTCCTGCTGTTGTCTTCCAATGAGAAAATGTATCTCAGTGCTTTTAACCCTTTACAGGACACTCATTGAAAGGAAGGAAGGGAGGGAGGGAAGGAAGGAAGGAAGGAAGGAAGGAAGGAAGGAAGGGAAGGAAGGAGGGAAGGAAGGAGGGAGGAAGGAAAGGAAGGAAGGAAGGACGGAGGAAAGAAGGAAGGAAGGAAGGAAGGTAGGGGGGAGGAAAGAAAGAGAGAAGGAAGGAAGGAAGGAAGAAGAAAGAGGGATGGAGGAAGGAAAGAAGGAAGGGAGGAGAGAAGGAGGGAGGGAGGAAGAACAGATGGAAGGAAGGAAAGGAAGGAAGGAAGGACGGAGGAAGGAAAGAAGGAAGGGAGGAGAGAAGGAGGGAGGGAGGAAGGACAGATGGAAGGAAGGAAAGGAAGGAAGGACGGAGGAAATAAGGAACGAGGGAGGGAGAAAGGCAAAGAGGAAGGGAAGAAAGAAGGAAGGAAGGAAGGAAGGAAGGATATTTTGGGATATTTACAGAAGTTACCAAATATTATTATTTGCCCAATAAAGGGTTAAACCAGTTTTTATTTCTGATAGACGGCTATTTCCAAATCTGTGGGCCTTTAACTGGAAAAAGAGGACTGACTGAATATTACAAATGTTGCTAGCTGTTGTCCTCACTGTCCTATTTTACAATCATTTAACTCACTAGTTCTGGGACAAGGCCATTCACAAAGACTGACACAAAAACTTACTAAATTGTACTTTTTCTGCATATTGTGCAACAGTGTTATTCACTGATGTATTTTTTTTGATAATTTTAATAGGTTTTAATCAGTGTTTCTGGCAGCCAGCACCAAGACAGTACAGATGTTTGATACTCAGCTCTGATTATAATCATGTTGGACATGTGCAAAGACTCCCCCCACCCCCCCAACCCCCTCCTCCCCGACACACAACCCTGACATGTTTGGGGGCCATTTTGAAGGATGAGTACTTTGCATTCAACAGCTCCATGTTAAAAATTCATCGGCCCCAAAACAAACTTAAGACTGTGGAAAAACAACTTGCACTATAATACTGTGTAGTTATATATATACCTTAATGATAAACTATGAATGGAGCAAATGTGTAGTAATTGAGTCTAACTGACAAAAAACTATTATATATGTACATTAATCACCACATCTTTGATCAAATTTCAGTCTGGGTGAGGTTTTTAACCATCAATTAAACCCCAGTGTCGAGCTGTTAGTCTGAGAAACCCTCCGACTGGTCCTCTAGTAGGAATACGAGCTGCCTGATTGGCCGTCTGCTCGTCTGAATCTCTCGAGCTTCTCAAACTGAGGTCCTGGGACCTCCGGGGGGTTAAGAGAGAGAAGCAGCTGGGCCTGATCTGACCTTTCAACGATGGCTGCTGCTTAAATAAGAACACGCTTCATTATTATTATTTTATTATTTATTTCCTCCTAAGAGCCCTTCGGATATTCATCACACCAGCTGTGTTCATGTCAATTAGTTCATCCCTCGCTCAAAGTAGTCGGTGTCAAGGCAACGGTCGCAGCAGGAGACCCTGACATCAGCAGGCTACAATACATAACATCACATTTATACTACAAGGTAATAAAGACTGACTCAACAACACCTCAGTGTGTTCAGAGATCAAATAATCTGATTTTGTGTGTAGTATAAAGCATCTTTGTGAGTCTCTTCCAGTCAGAGGTCACGTTAACCGGAAATTTTCTGTCATTAAAGGAAAAATCTGAAGGCCGTCCATCATTTTGACAGATTACACTTCACTAAGATGATCAACCGTAACTTTAAGTTATTCACACTCCTGTCCAGTGGGTTGTGACTACGCATATTAATAAGCAATTATCAAGTCTTGTCTTTAGTTTCACGTGCATGACCTCGTTGTTAAGGTGACTTTAGCCGTCACTTACATCCTATAGCAAAATG
>NC_070580.1:31139802-31212851 GCF_027409825.1 Scomber japonicus | reverse complement strand
CGGGCCCACAGGGGACGTATGTTTGATAGATGAAGAAAAACCACTTAAAATGTTGCTGATTTGTGACTTAAGAAGCTGCCTGCGTTGGGTTTATTTATGTGCATCAGCTGTTCGATGGTTTACTTTGTATTTGAGACAAAATTCAGGGTCATGTTTGTATTTTAAATTTTGCGAATGACGTCTTTTAGTTTGACCATCTTTAGGAAACACATCCCATAAGCGAAGCTGCATATATGACACAAGCAAAACCTCCTATAGCGTGATGTGAAAGTAGCAGTTTGGAGAAAAGACGAACGTAATGATCCATCTCTGAATCAATGCAGTCTGAGCTTCTCCGAAAATACTCTCAACGACTTCATCTTCAGCAACATCTTTCAAAGCGAATCAGTCGATTCTTGTAAATATTTTATACAACCCTTGAGAGTGTTTTACTTTTCCACTTGACATCATGGTTCGGGCACATGAACTGCAATCTTAGGAGGAATCCGACCAGACCATAGTTGGCATGGCTGGCAAAATAATCATTCAATTCAGATGAAGCTGAGAGAATTGCTCAAAATGTGCTCGTACGTGTTCAGAAACTGAGTCACGATCACAAGTCTTCAATTATAGGTGAATTCATTTGAATGTGCTCATGCTGACTACGTGTGTTTTCCTATTCTGATGATTCAGCGTTAGCAAATAAAGTTGAGTCAGCAAAAACCTACATTTTTATTTGTTTTATGTCAAAATCCACAGAAAATAAGGAAATAAGTGTTTTAACTTTAGTGTATGATCCTTGACATATTTGAAGTATGTTATTTAATGTACTTATCAAATGTCCTAAAATAACTTAGATTTAAAGTTAAAATAATGTTCTGAATTTAGCTTTTTTCTAATTTAACACAAATTTAAAAAACAACAATAGAAATAAAAAGTGACGGACGAGCAGGTTCAAAGGTTTAAGAAAATATAAAGTACATGCAAAGTGTCTGAATGACATCCAGGTAAAACAATCAGGTGTTTGATGGATGATTGTTGCCACGGTTACCACATTATCACTCTTTTGTCTTCCCAGGTTGCCTTGGCGACACCCAGTTCTGCTTCCGCTTTCGTCAGGGCTCCAACAGGAAGTCATCGCTCGGCTGCTTCCTGGAAACCACTGACCGGGACGCACCGCCCTGTCTGAAGGTCGGGAGACACACACACACACACACACACACACACACACACACACACACACACACACACACACACACACACACACACACACACACACACAGCAGTACATATCTACATATATAAATATACAGCAATGCATTTATCTGAATTGCCAGTTTAAGTGATATTAAACTTGATTGTGTGTGTGTGTGTGTGTGTGTTTTTGCAGAGGGAACAGGGCCATTACTACGGTTACGTGTATTTCCGTCAGGTGCGAGACAAATCTCTGAAGAGAGGATATTTCCAGAAGGTCAGTGCCGGCCTCAGGGTCACTGCAGGTCATCTGAAATGAATCTTGTTGATCCAGTTTATTTAGTTAATTATCTTATTATTTATTTATCTATTTAGTTAATTATCTTATTATTTATTTATCTATTTAGTTAATTATCTGTACTATATCGGCTCAATTGGTGAGTATAATGTACATTTCCACAGCACTAATTCATCAGTCACTCTGTTCTCACTTACTAATTGGTCCGAAAGGTCACTGTTAAGCTTCCTTTTAATGAAGCAGCTCTTGCAGATTGTTCACTATTAAATTCTCTTTTTTCCCAGCGGACTTTAAAGTGATCCAAAACAAATAAATAGAGGTGTCTGTGAGGAATAATAAAATGTGAATAAAAACAGTATTTCTGTTTTTAAAAAGTAAAAGTGAGAGCAGCAGAGTGATTGTTGTTGTACTGATGGAAGTGGTGGTGCTATAAAAATGTATATTATATTTAATATATCAAGCAGAGAGGTGTTGGAGTTTGTTTTAACTGGGTAACAGATTAAATATGACACAAAGGCTTGTCTCTAAAGGCCTGGTTCTATTAATATTTAACCCCCCTGCCCCCGCCCCTTAATTCAATTTACAGAATTAAACATCAATAGTTTTTAAATGAATTGTTTTGTTATTAAACTTTTTATTTGCTTATTTATATCTCATACATGTACATCTCATCAGGTCTTTTCAATGAAACATATACAGACAGAAAACAGGTTAAAAAAAAAGAAAGAAAGGATAAAAAAATAAAATAAAATAAAAAAAATAATAAAGAAGACAATCACATCATTACAAAAGCACCTACACTCTCGATCACAGCACTCCTGAGCAGGTTAAATGAATTGTTTAAGTCACTTATTTAGTAAAGTATCAAACATTCTCAGGTTCCAGCTTCTCCGATGTGAGGATTTCCTACTTTTCTCTGTTGTATTTTATTCTAAATTAAATATTTTTGAGTTTTGGGACTGATAGTCACACATAACAAGCTCTGGGAAATTATTTTCATTTAATTTTCTGGCATCTTAAACACTGAATGATTTATCTGTCAACTGTAGAAATGATGGAGAGATTAATGAACATAATTAGTTGCAGCCCCAGTGGCCCCCAGTATGTCTCACTGTGTATTGATGGTGATGAACATGTATAAAACTCTCTGTGTGTGTTTTATCTCCTCTAACAGTCTCTGGTCCTGATCAGTAAGCTGCCCTATGTGACCTTCTTCCACTCTCTGCTGAAGATCATGGCTCCAGAGTACTTTGAGAAACAGGAGCCGTGTTTGGAGGCCGGTAAGTCTTCATATCACACCTACCCGTCTCTCTGTAGCTGCACAAATGATTAACCTTCCTGTCGTCCTCCCGGGTCAAATTGACCCCCCGTCTGTTTTGACTTCCTCCCTCCTTCTTTCCTTCTTTCCGTCCTTCCTTCCTTCCCTCCTTCCTTCCTTCCTTCCTTCCCTCCTCCCTCCCTCTGTCTCTCTTTCTTTCCTCCCCCATCTTCCTCCCTTCTTTCCTCTGTCCTTCTTTCCTTCCTTCCTCTCTTCCTTTTTTCCTTTCTCCCTCCCTTCCTTCCTTCTTTCTTCCATCCTTCTTTCCTACCTTCTTCCTCCCTTCTTTCCTTCCTTCCTTCCTTCCTCCTTCCCTCCCTTCCTTCCATCCTTCCTTCCATCCTTCCTTCTATCCTTCCTCCCTTCCTTCCTTCCTTGACTCGAGGACAACAGGAGGGTTAAAAATGGCTGATTTTATAATTAAACCTCCATAAAAAGAAACTGTGAGTGTTACATATCAGCTCAAACTGCAGCCATACAGGAGTCAGATCATGATGTAGAACAGTTTTCTTCTTCTAATCACCTTTTATGATTCTGTGATCTCGATCCATCAGCTTCTCATAATCAGGCCTTTGTGCTATAAAGTGTTGTGACCTCTGAACACTACACTGCAAAAACTTAAATATAACTAATATTAAATATCTTAAATCAAGGCAAAATATGCTTGTTCTTTGTCTGTCAAGATATTTCTTATTACCAGGCCGTTTCACTTGCTTTAATTATCTTAATAAGGTATTATAAAGTTCTAGCTTATAATGAGAATAACCATAACTCTCTAGGTGTTATATCACTGACAACTGCTTTGTCAAAGTCAGAATCTCTTATTTCAAGCATCTTATCCTTTTAATCTCTTAACATATTAATAGTAATTAATAGGCCAGATAAACACTAGTTTTGTGGGGGGCATTGTGGGTTTTTTGAGGCTAGATTATATAGTCAAATTTTTCCTGTTCTGTTGGCAGATAATTTAACTTATTTTGAGTAATATACCTCTCATTTCATTACTTTATTTTCTTGTTTTTTTAAGCCGAGTTTTTGCAGTGTAAGAGGAGACTTTGTGTCCTTAGGGAAGTTCAAGGTCGTTACAATCCGGCTCGCTAGGGGAAAGGGAAGCAACATAAAACCAGATCTAATGGGTTAAAAAAAAATGATGATAATATACAACAGAGGAAGACAATTACCAAAAGGAAAAGAGTCGAAGGGCAAAAAAAACCCCAAATATAACCAATAGAGAACTCCTAATCTGGAGCAAAGGAAAGGAAACAATGAAAATAAACCACACACACACACACACACACACAGACACACACACACACACACACACACACACACATGCAGGGCTGTAACAAAGGTCAAGGTTCTTGTTTTGTCTCAAAGAAGTCAAACAAAAGCAAATTTCTCAATCTTAATATTTTACATATTGTGGTTTGAACAGCTTGTGTCCATGATAATATTCAATGTTCTCCATCTCCTCTATTTCCTCTCATTGTTTCCTCCCTTTTTTTTTTTTTTTTTTTTTAAAGCTGAAAGGTCTTTTTATAAACGACTCGCTGTCAGCAGAGCCGTGTCTGATCACAGGCTGAATGTTTTAATCTATGTCAATAAAATGGACTTTGATTCGGATTACTTTCTCTGTATTTAACCAACAGCTTGTAATGACATAGACCGGTGGCCGACGCCCCATCCTGGAAGAATCCTCACTCTGCCTATTATGGGCGTGGTTATAAAGGTACACACTGACACACACACACACACACTCAAACTCAATAGGTGGAGACGAGTAGGCGGTTCATTTTGACCTGTAACAGCCGATAAAGCGCAGGTGCAGCTGGGCCTCATTTACAGCTGGTATTAAAATCTGAGCAGTGAAGACACGTGGGAGTAGAGGCGCTGCTGGGTCCTTATTGTAATCACATACAGACACATTACTCTTTGGATACTTCAGGTCCTGTAAAAGGCTCAATGCATGGGTAGAATATGGTGTCAGTCAAAAAATATAAAATACAAGTCTACAAGTCCAAAAAAGCTCCAAGGCATACTGTAGGGCAGGCGTGTCAAACTCATGTTCATTCAAGGGCCACATACAGCTCAATTTGATCGGAAGGAAGGAAGGAAGGAAGGAAAAGAAGAAGGAGAAGAAAGAGAATACGGGAAGGACAGATGGAAGGAAGAGAAGATAAGACAAGAAGGAAGGAAGGAAGGGAAGACAAGAAGGAAGGAAAAGAAAGAAGGAAGGAAGGAAGGAAGGGAAGATAGATGGAAGGAAGGAAGGAAGGGAGCAAGGACAGATGGAAGGAAGGAAGGAAGGGAGCAGGGACAGATGGAAGGAAGCAAGGACAGATGGAAGGAAGAGAAGACAAGACAAGAAGGAAGGATGTAAGGAAGGAAGGAAGGGAGCAAGGACAGATGGAAGGAAAGAAGGAAGGAAAAGAACACAGGCAGGAAGGAAAAGAGGAAAAAGGAAACTTGGCCGGATTGGACCTCTCGGGGGACTGGTTCTGGCCCACGGGCCGCATGTTTGACACCCCTGCTGTAGGGTTTGTGTAAAAATAACAACCACAAATAACAACAACAAAAAACCTTTATTTTTACACTGATGAAGAACTACTACTGTATAAAACTCTTTATGCCTTTTTTTGTGGAAGATGGAGTCATGAAAAATATAATAAATGGCCTCAAGTTATATCACCTGCATGGCTGAGTTGTATTGTGAGTAATTAAGACACTGTGTTTAGTCCATCGTGAGTCAGACACTGTTATAGAAGTGTAATACTGAGTCAGTGGAGGACTCTTAATATTCAGAAAGTGTAGACGGAAATTTAAGAAGTGGCGTCTCGCTCGGTGTTAAATTGGTTTGTGATGATGAGTGTTTGATCTGTGTGCTGCTGCAGGTCCGCATTCCTACCTGCTACGACAAACCAGGAACTTCACAACTAGTCCAGTCTGCCCAGGTGATTACACACACACACACACACACACACACACACACACACACACACACACACACACACACACACACACTCTTATAATTAGAAAGACCCTAATTGATATGATGTGTTCCCTAGCACCTAACTCTAACCTAAACAGCTCTAGTAGCCGAATGTAAGGCTTGAAGTAAGTCCTCACTTTTGGTTTTTGAAAAATGGAGTCTGACAAAGATTAACCCTTACATACTGTTCAGAGTCAAATTTAACCCATTTCTATATTTGAGAGCTGTAAAAACCATCTTATACACATTTCTTTTAGGGGGACTTTTCCTCATGTCGCCCTGAATATACAAAAAAATGCATCATATGTTTTATTTTAGTGCAGCTGATACACATTTTTGTACACACACATACACCCAAATATATAATTGTCTTGCAAGCTGTTGTTTTTTACTTCTTTTTTTCATCAATTTATGTAGTGTAGTAATTTCTGACTCAAGTTTGTGAATGTACGTTAAACATTGAGCCAACAGAGAGTGTTTGTTTTTCAGAGTGACAGTCTGGTGTCCATCGTGCTCCCAACCATCCATGAAGTCGACCTCTTCAGGTGAGACCTGCAGGAATATATGTATACATAAATATATAGTATATATCAATGTTACTGTATGTCGCCACCTGCTGGTCAGTGGTGGTACTGTAGCAGATCTCCACTGGGAGTTAGTTTTTTCCCTCTAATGGTAAAGTTTTAACTTCTGACACCTGGTGAAAAAAAAGTCTTCTCTAAAATGTTAAAAATAGTTTTTATGGGACAAAATGAAGAATGAGCTTTCATTAAAAGCTTTAAAGACTCAGCTTTGAGAACCCAAACACCTGTCTAATACTGGGTGTGGGGGAGTGGGCGGGGGGGGGGGGGGGTTCTGTATAGAGCCATTTTTCTCAGAAACCAATTATACCAACCACTCTCAGTGATTGGCCAGCTGTGCGGAGGTGAGAAAGGAGCCAGAGGGCAACACTGTGAACGCACTCCACGAGACCCTGTCTGGAAATATTCACCATTATCTCCGTATTTAACCGACTTCACGCCTCCCTCCTCTGCTGCAAACAGCTATAAACACATTTGATTTGAGGCAGTCGGACACTCTGCCATTTAAACTCGTTCTTACTGAGCGTAAACAAACCTCAGCTTTTATTCTCAGAACTCAGCCACAGGGTCAGCGTGACCGGCATGAATAGTCATAGTAATGATATAAAAAGGCTTTTCATTCAGGTCAAAGAAAAATAATAACCACCTCCTGTTCACATTCAGGTTCATTTGTTAATTTTGCCCTTTATCACAGACATAATCATAAATAAAACAACATAAATCAGATTAAAAACCAGAGCTGAATAAAGAACAGTAACAGAGCTGTTTAAGCTTGTCAGGAGTATCTGACTCCACCAGCCCAGATCTCTAAAAGCATGAAGGAAACAAAACAAGGAAACATAAAAACATCACCTGCTCAGAGGAATCACATACTGATGAATGACAAAATGCTGACAGCCTCGCCCTGTAATGAAAAAATATTTGTTCAGTTGGTTTAATTTTTGCTGCCGAGCTTCTTTTTTATTTTTTATAAAGTGAACAAATCAGGATCTTTGCATGTTTTAGTCAATCAAATCCTGAATTCTTTACATTACAGCCAAACATTTTCCAAAGCGTACACTAGTGTTTTTCTATATTGAACAAAATCAGCCTGTAAAGACCTGAGTCGTCATTGACATTATCAAAATTTGATATAGAATACGCATTGTTTACTTTTTCTCTTTTCTGAAAACAATGACTTAAAGGGACTCTGATTTCATTCACTCACTAAATCACCTATATACTCAAACAAAAGTTATGAAACTGTACAATAAAAGTCTGAAGTGTCACTATAATAGGAATTTATTCACCATGTTCAGATGTGTGACGTTTGTTCTCAAGTTATTAATTCATTTATTCTCTCTCTCTCTCTCTCTTCTCTCTCTCTCTCTCTCTCTCTCTCTCTCTCTCTCTCTCTCTCTCTCTCTCTCCCCCCCCTCTCTCTCCCTCCCCCCCAGGTGTTTTTACCCGGTCTTCTTCCACATCCAGATGCTGTGGGAGTTGGTGTTGCTGGGGGAGGCGCTCGTCGTCATGGCGCCATCGCCAGCGGAGTCATCAGACACTGTGCTGGCGCTGGTCAGGTGAGACAGACAGGCTTATGACAAGTTTAGAGCTTAAATGATTAGTCGAGGTATTGTTTTATCATACTGCTAAAAAAAACAACTTTTATGCAACGATTTCAGTCATCAATAAATAATTTTAATAATTAAAAAAAAAAGCCAATTATGGTTTGTTGCCAGCTTCATTGATCCTCTTCTCTCTTTTATATCACTGTAAACCGAATGTTTGGGGTTTTGTGCTGTTGGTTTGAGAAATAAGCTCTGGGAACTGTGAACCTTTTTCATTAATCAATAAAATATTCAATATAAAATTGATTGTTGAAAGAAATGTCACATGCAGAATGAGGCAGGTTATCATTAATGGTAACTCTGTAGTTGTATTTCATAACTTGGAAGTAAAATTTGGATCAAATTAATCCCTAGTCCATATTGGATTTGCACCCTTGTTATTTATAAGACTTTAAACAACTAGAATTACATTTTCTATATTCATAGTTTCAGGTGGTTATGAATACAGTAACATATTACATTTTTGGAAGTTTTGACTGAGCTCTTTTACTGTGTTGTGTCTCTGGAAGGAATTAAACCAGTCTTATTAATCAATCAGTTTTCTAAAACATTAAATTGGCTTATTTCTTTTCTCTAAATGATAAGATGTTGATGTAGCTCACAGGACCTGGGTGTTCATTTTCATCAGATGAATAAATTAAAATCTGATTTGCAAAATGTACTTTACGCTGTGGTTGCTTTTTAAATTCAGATTGAGGCAACAAAAGAAAACAGATTCACAGATATACAGATCTCTTTTAAAGTAGTCTCTCTCTCTCTCTCTCTCCTCTCTCTCTCTCTCTCTCTCTCTCTCTCTCTCTCTCCTCTCTCTCTCTCTCTCTCTCTCTCTCTCTCTCTCTCTCTCTCTCTCTCTCTCTCTCTCTCTCTCTCTCTCTCTCTCTCTCTCTCTCTCTCTCTCTCTCTCCCCCTCCCTCCCTCCCTCCCTCCCTCCCCCCCCTCTCCCCCTCCCTCTCTCTACAGCTGCATCTCTCCTCTGCGTTACTGCAGCGACTTCCGGCCGTACTTCACCATCCACGACAGCGAGTTTAAGGAGTACACCACCAGGACGCAGGCACCGTGAGTAAACATGAAACAACAACGACACTGACTGCCCCTCTTTCTTTCTGCCCCGTCATAACAGATTACAGTGTGAACGTGTGAGATGATGTGAAAATAAAAAAGCAAAAAATGGAACATTATCTGCTTTATATTTATTGGCAGGGCATTTAAAATACAGCTTATGATGCCAAAGCAGACACAAAACAGTGATAAATAAAGAATACTGGTTATATAAGAGAAGAACAAGAGCAGCAATAACACAAAAGATGAAACTGTCCTTATATAAATATATGAATAAACACTGGCAGTCGTCCTTGGTTGCACATTCAAACCTCTGCAGATGATCCAGGATGCAGCAGCGGCGGCGGCGGCACAGCTTCATCATGTCACCCTGCTGCTCATTTCCCTCCACTGGCTCCCAGCTGCCGCCCGCATCAAATTCCTGACACTAGCTTATAAAACAGCGACTAAAACAGCTCCCGCCTACCTGAACTCCCGCTGTTACCCAACTCTGCTCGATCCTCTGCAGAGCCCCTTTAAGTCTTTAACACCTCCGTACTTTAGGGGTTGAAAAAAAAAGAAAAGAGTTTTAAGTTGAACTCAAACTTACTTACTTACTTACTTTTATTCTCTCCTGACTGGATCCTTGCTTGTATTGTATCAACTCTGATATTTGTCACTTCGGATTAACCCTCCTGTCGTCCTCCCGGGTCAAATTGACCCCATCCTTCGTTCTTCCCCTCCTTCCATACTTCTTTCCTTACTTCCTTCCTTCCTCCCTTCCTTCCTTCCTTCCTTCCTCCCTTCCTTCCTTCCTTCCTCCCTCCCTTCCTTCCTTCCTCCTTTCCTTCCTTACTCCCTCTTTACTCCTTTCCTTCCTTCCTTCCTTCCTCATTCCTTCCTTCATTTCTCCTGTCTTTCCTTCCTCCTTTCCTTCCTTCCTTCCTTCTTTCCTCACTTCCTTCCTTCCTCCCTCCTTAATCCTTTCCTTCCTTCCTCCCTCTTTACTCCTTTCCTTCCTTCCTTCCTTCCTTCCTCATTCCTTCCTTCATTCCTCCTGTCTTTCCTTCCTCCTTTCCTTCCTTCCTTCCTTCTTTCCTCACTTCCTTCCTTCCTCTTTTCCTTCTTTCCTCACTTCCTCCCTCCCTCCCTCCCTCCCTCCCTCCCTCCCTCCCTCCCTCCCTCCCTCCTTCCCTCCTTCCTTCCTTCCTTTCTTCTTTCCTTCTTTCCTTCCTTCCTTCCTTCCTTCCTTTCTTGAGGACAACAGGGGGGTTAAAAGCATCTGCTAATGTAAGTCATAATACTAATAAAATTGTAATTGAAATTGAAACTGTGTCAGTCTGAGAAAGCTGCTGGAGGACATGAATGAGATTCAGGTGGTCACCAAAGTTTAGTAAAAGACACTCATACAATCAGAAGGAGTCAGTAGCATGTGTAATAAGTCTCATCTTATTGAAACTTATTGTGCTTTAAGTCTTTTTGTTAAGAAGTTGATTCAGTCTTGCTGTTAGTTCCTGAGTGAGGCTGTTTGCAGTGTAACATGCTCTCTGATTGGACTCATAATTGTCTTTTCTTCTTCTGTGGTTTCAAAGTGTCAGACATCGGATGAGAAATGTACAGCTTGTTGTCCGAGTTAGTCTTGAGGCTAGTGCCCATTACTGTTGATTACATGCTGAAAGTTTTATGCTAGCAGTTTAATTTTAAATTGAATTAATAATTGTAGAATAATCTTTCATCTTTCTCTCTCTCTCTTTTTCTGCAGGCCTTCAGTCATTCTGGGAGTGACCAATCCATTCTTTGCTAAAACGCTGCAGCACTGGCCGCACATCATCCGCATTGGAGACATGAAGCAAGCAGGTAGAGAAAAACTGCCGCCAGTCAAGAAGTTTTCAAATATTCCACCAATATTTGTCTTTAATGTTTGGACACCTCAGTCTCGATACTTTTCTGTGTGTTTGGTATATTGTAGAAACCCTTTAGGGAACCCATCTATCCTGTTTAAACATGACACTACCACTATGCACAAAGCTCCATAAAGAAATGTTATTCCCAGTTTGGTGTGGAGGAGCTTGACTAGTCTTCACAGAGCTCTGACCTTAACCCAATTCAGCACATTTGGGATAAACTGGAACAAGCATTATCGTGCAACATCAGCGTTGGACCCGACTAATGCTCTTCTGACTGAATGGGAGCAAATCCCTGCAGCTAGATTCCAAAATAAGATAGAAACCCTGAAACCAGAAGAGTTGAGGCTGTTAATGAATGCCCATGGTTTTAGAAAAACACATTTAAAACATTCATTCAATCATTTTTGATTGTTTGGCCGTGACTGTATCAACCCCTCTCGTCTGTCTGTCTCTCATCTTTTTTCTCTCCGTCCGTCTGTTCCTCTCAGGAGAGATGGCCAAGCAGATGAAAGTCAAGAAACTGAAAAACCTCAAAACTCTGGACTCTAAACCTGGTAAATGTTTCATACTCTGCCTTGCATGTGTTCATTTTTCAGTATTATATATATATATTTTTTTTTAATGTGAAGCACATCACACACTCACATTTATCAGACTATCCACCAGGGGGAGCCATTTAGTCATTGTGAGATCAGAATCACAATGTGAGACTTAATGTGTGTGTGTGTGTGTGTGTGTGTGTGTGTGTGTTGCAGGTGTGTACACTGCATACAAGCCATATCTCAACAAAGATGAGGAAATAATTAAACAGCTTCAGAAGGTAAGCAGGGTCGCTTGTCTTTCACTTGTCTTATTAAACGACTAATTGGAGCCTCACAGTTACAGGAAATGTTTTATTTGGGGGAGTGAAATTAAAGCCCAATACAGCCTAGTTATATATGACACATTCATAACAGGTAGCTAAGGTATAAATTTGGTTTATATGTGTTAAATATTCATGACTTAAGATGGATTTGTTCCTCAGAGTTGAAGAGAAAGTCTCAAATGTAATAAGAGTTTATTGGTGTTAATCTGTTCTGAGCTACTGGAAAATGTACTTAAACTATCAAAGTGATGATTCTACTTGAATGTAATGTCGTTGTGGTTTTTTTTCTCCTCAGGGTGTTCAACAGAAGAGACCCTCTGCGGCCCAAAATGCAATTCTTCGACGCTACTTCCTAGAACTGACACAGAGCTTCATCATTCCTCTGGTAACAACCAAAACAATACATTTCTCAAGATGCTGCTGACTAATATCGACATGATGTCGCCCAGTTTATGTCTGTGTGTCTCCGTGTGTTCGGACATCTATCAGAGTATTTATGTCCACTTAACCCTCCTGTTGTCCTCAGGTCAACGAAAAACTTAAAGAGGAAAAGAGAAAGGAAGGGAGGAAGGAAGAAAGGAAAGGAGGGAGGAAGGAAGGAAGGGAGGGATTAATGAGGAAAAGAGGAAGGAAGTAAGGAGAGAAGGAAGGAAGGAAGGAAAGGAGTAAGGAGGGAGGGAGGGAAGGAGGAAGGAAAGGAGCAAGGAGAGAGGAAGGAAAGGAGTAAGGAGGGAGGGAGGGAGGAAAGAAGGAAGGAAGGGATTAATGAGGAAAAGAGGAAGGAAGTAAGGAGAGAAGGAAGGAAGGAAAGGAGTAAGGAGGGAGGAAGGAAATGAGGAGGGAAGGATGGAAGGAGGAGGGAGCAAAGGAAGAGGGGAGGAGGGGAAAAAGGAAGGAAAAATTAAAGAAAGAGGGAGGAAGGAAGGAAAGAAGGAACAGTCAAAAGAGAGATGGGGTCAATTTGACCCGGGAGGACGACAGGAGGGTTAAATAATCAGAGAAACCCGGTTATTACATGTTTAGAGTCACTGTAGGAAGCTAGTTACTGTAAATGAGTGTTAACGTGCAGCAGATCAGTAACCAGACGTTCCTCTGAGGTGCAGCTTACTGATTTGAACCGCATCAGTGACGGAGGACACCGCTTTCTGACTTCTGTGTCTGTCTGAAAGCAAACAGACATCATTAATTGTGCACATGGCAAAGAAATCTGTGTCCTTCATTAGAAATCTATCTTATTATCATGACAGTTAAGAAATGAGTTTACTGGAGAGACTGCGGACTGTATCCTGTTTACTTAAAGCTGGAGTGGCAGTGAGAGTAAAAACAAGGGGGGGGGGGGCGGAGGGGGGGTGGGGGGGGGGGTTTGCTCGGCTGTGATTGCCTGATATAGGCATGCAGCGTGTTCTCATGTGCACTCTGAATGACCGGCACACAAAGAGCTGGGCTGATAAAAACCAGCTCACCAGGTTTCTTCCCAGTATGTCCGCCCATTTAAGATCTGCTTGAAGTTTCTTCCCGTTAGAAGAGTTTTTTTTCTTGTCACTGTTGCCAAGTGCTTGCTCAATGTGGGAATGTTGGGTCTCTTTTAAGTAGATTAAAGAGTACGGTCTAAACCTACTCTATGTGCAAAGTGCCTTGGGATGACTTCTGTTGTGATTTGATGCTATATAAGTAAAGATTGATTGATTGATTGATTGATTGGTGCAGCTATAAAATGATAGATAAATTGTTAGTATCTTACATCTCCTGCGAAAGGACTCGTTTCACTATCAGAATTTGATCCATTCGGCCGAATAACATTTGGAAAGTCTAAAAAAAGCAACACGATTAACGACAACTACAGCCGGCGCAGGAACGTCACGCTCAGTATAAGATTTTTTAAAAACTCCATATACTGTGAAATACAAAGAGATTTCATTTAGCAGTGATACGCTTGATCAACAACACAAACTGACTCAGAATGAAAAGTTAAATAATATAAACGATTAAATGATCCAAAAAACGAGGCAACATAAGAAGTAACCATGACAACTAATGCCATAATCATGATGTTAACCCTCCTGTTGTCCTCGACGGAAGGGAGGAAGGAAGGAAGGAAGGAAGGAGGAAGGAAGGAAGGAAGGAAGGAAAGAAGGGAGTGAGGAAGGAAGGAAGGAAGGGAGGGAGGGAGTCCGTTCATTTATATGTAAAAGTTCCACACTGCAGGTTTTTTAAGTGTGTGTCTGTGTGTGTGTGTGTGTGTGTGTGTGTGTGTGTGTGTGTGTGTGTGTTACAGGAGCGGTACGTTGCCAGTCTGATGCCTCTCCAGAAGTCCATCAGTCCCTGGAAGAGTCCTCCTCAGCTGAGACCGTTCATCCAGCAGGACTTCATGAAGACGCTGGAGAAGGCCGGACCTCAGCTCACATCCAGACTGAAGGGAGACTGGATAGGACTCTACAGGTATATATACACACACACACACACACACACACACACACACACACACACACACACACACACACACACACACATACATCAATTCATTACTTCATTAACAAGACCTTAGACCAGGGATGTCAAACATGCGGCCCGTGGGCCAGAACCGGCCCACCGAGGTATCCAATGCGGCCCACTTTCCTTCCTGTCTGTTTTCCTTCCTTCCATCTGTCCTTCCTTGCTTCCTTCATTCTTCCCTTTCTTTCTTTTTTCCTTCTTTCCTTCCTTCCATCTTTCCTTCCTGTCTTGTTTTCCTTCCTTCCTCCCTTTCTTTCTTTCTTTTTTCCTTCTTTCCTTCCATCGCTCCTTCCATCTTTTTAATGGTCCGGCCCACCTGTTTGTGGCCCTTGAATGAAAATGAGTTTGACACCCCTGCCATAGACCTTTATTTGAAATATTAGATACAGACAGGGTTCCCGCGAATTAAAATGTCTTGAAATTTAGTTTTTGATATTCAATTTTGTAGGATTTAAGGCATTAAATCTGATTTGAGTAATTATATTTGTTCAGTTTGTTATTTATCATTATTTTCTGATTATTTTACAAAAACCAACCAACCAACTAACTTATTAATTTAAGTAAAAAATAATCAGCAGTTGGAACTATAATGAAACTAATCATTAGTTTCAGTCCTAAATGACTTCAAAATTAGATCCATTTCAACCCACTACAACAGTAAAATCCTGCTTTTGCATGATTATGTCTCAACAATGATATTATTTTTTCCTTAAAGAGGTTTTAAAAAGTTATTAAAAGTCATTAAATGTGTTATTTAAAATGTGCAGATACCCTGGACAGACCTTTTATTACACATTGACCCTGTTTTATGAATATATCGAGCTTAATTTAGTAAGAAGCCTGCCTTACTTTTCTTTTAGTATGAAACACAGAACAAAAAACAGCAAAGTTGAAGTAGTTAGACATTATTTTGTTGTGCTATTGCTGCTAAAACACTAAATACACAGACACAGAAAAGACATATATGACCTTTTACCATCTTTTCAAACATCGGTCATCCCAAAAACTTAGATCATCTGCCTTATTTGGACACGAGCCGAGATGAGCAGAGAGCAACGGGCCTCTTAATGTAATCAAACAGCACATTCCACAATACACACACAGTCACAGTTTAAAAGACAAAAGCAGTAATCTTACTTCACAATCATGTATTAAAATGATAAACCAATCATTTTAATCCTTTACTTTTTACAACCCTGGACATCATGTGTGTGTTTTCTTTTTCTCTGCGTCTGAAGGAATTTCCTCAAGTCTCCCAACTTTGACGGCTGGTTCCGCAACAGGAGGAGAGAGATGACCCAGAAACTGGAGGCTCTGCACCTGGAGGCTTTGTGTGAGGAGGTGAGGAAGAGGAGGAGGAGGAGGAGGAAGAGGAGAGAAGGGTTTAGTGTGAAGATCAGGCAGGGTCAAAGAGAGTGCAGCTCACAAAACCTGTACCAACTGATATTATGGTATACTGGTATTATGAGTGGTGTAGTTAAAGTATTACAGTAAAAGTACTGCAGTATTATGAGTGACTGTTGTAGCTGCTGGAGGTGAAGCTAGTTTACACTACTTTATATACAGTTAGCTAGTTTAGTCCAGTGGTTCCCAACCTAGGGGTGGGGGCCCTCCAAAGGGTCAGCAGATAAATGTGAGGGGTCGTGAGATGATTAATGGGAGAGGAAAGAGAGAAAAAAAACATCCTGATACACAAATGTGTTTTCAGTTTTTTGGACTTTTTCTATGGCTCTGATTTTGCTGAACTATTGGATCATTTGAACATTAACTGAAATGAAAGCATGTGAGAAGTTTAGAGGGAAAAATCACTATGTGGTGGAGCTGTTAACAACTCATAGACATCTGAAATGTGAGCCTGACTACACACTGCTTTACTGGTTTCATCTTTAACAATGTGTTGTATTTTAAAAGCTTGTTACATTATCCATTGTGTCAAACCTTCATCTGAAAAGTAACTAAAGCTGTCAAATAAATGTAGTGGAGTAGAAAGAACAATATGTCGTGGAGTGTAAGCATAAAGTAGCATCAAGGAGCATGGAAGTACTGAAAGTATAAGTACCTCAACCAGAGTCAGATTTAACTTTACTAAACCGTTCAGGTTTGAAAAACATTGTAAGACTCAGTCGTCCTTTCTCTCCATGTGTCTGTCCCCCTCGTCCCGTCGGTCTGTAGGATCTGCAGCAGAGGATCCAGCAGCACACGGAGGTCGAGTCAGTTGATCTGGTTCTGAAGTTAAAAGATAAACTGGTCAGTACGAACTCTTTTAGATCCTACGACTGTATAATAATGTGTTTCTGTTTATACTGTTAATGAGAGAGAGGGAATCATGGGAGACCCTCGGCAGTCTAAGCTTTTAAGCCTACTCTTAACCCTCCTGTTGTCCTCGAGTGAAGGAAGGAAGGAAGGAAGGAAGGAAAGGAAGGAGGAAGGAATGAAGGAAGGAAGAAAAGGACAAAGGAGGGAGGAAGGAAGGAAAGAACAAAGGAAGGGGGGGGGAGGAAAGTCCAAAGGAAGGAAGAAGGAAAGGAGGGAGGGAAAGAGGGAAGGAAGAAAGGAAGGAAGGAAAGGACAAAGGAGGGAGGAAGGAAAGGAGGAAGGAAGGAAAGGACAAAGGAGGGAGGGAGGAAGGAGGAAGGAAGGAAGGAAGGAAAGGACAAAGGAAGGAGGGAGGAAGGAAGAAGGAAAAGAGGAAGGAAGGAAGGAACGAACAAACAGTCAAAACAGATGGGGTCAATTTGACCCGGGAGGACGACACAAAGGTTAAATGTAGGGAGGGTGTCTGCCCCCCTACATTAGCAGATTAATCGTTAGTTGCAGTCCTGAAGTGACGACTGCTAAATGCTCTCGGTGTTGTCTGCTGCAGACTCAGGCGGAGAAGGAGCAGCTCCCCGTGCGTCCAGGGACCCTGGCCAAACTGAAAGCCCACATCGAGGCCGTCATCCTGGCCTTACCGGAGGACTTACAGGGAATCCTCCACAAACCCTCCACACCCTGAACTGGAACCTGATCAGTCCCTGAAACCCTGAAACCCCAGATGGAGCTTGTTTAAAAGTTTTGGGGGGCGGGGAGGGGTCCTGAGTGGATGAACCCCCCCCCCCCCCCTCCCCGTTTACTCAGACTGGGTCCCATGATGAGTTTAAGGGTCGTAATCCGGTCTAACATGGAAAGCACACGGCACATTTTTTTTCGTTCTCTCAAAATATACATCGAACTTCTGTTATATTTACTTTTCTTCTAAACTGCTGCTGAGGCGGATCAGTGGGATTAAGATCAAACGCGTCGCTCAGGTCTACGTGGTCACGATGTGGTATCGGATCGACCAGGCTGGAGCTACCTGACATGAACTCCTCCGAGGGGTTTTTTTTTTTTTTTTTAGGATGTTTTGTTTTTTTTTGTGTTTCATCACGGAGACTCAAACAAGTACCGAGAGGAGCAGTTGATACATTTCTAATTCATCAGAACTTTGCTCTCTTTTAGTACTCAGCACATTATGAAAGGTTCATCTGAGCCTTCGGTGGCTTTGTCATCAAGATGGAAGTAAGAACAGGAAGATGACCCCCCTCCCCCTCCCCACCCCCATCCCAGCTGACCTTTGACCCCTGGCATTTTTACCTCTTGACGTTTTTTAATTTTTACTTTTTTAACATGACGATGGACTTCTGCAGTCAGGCTGAGCTGACTCCAGAGTTTTTCATCCATTTTTAAAAAGATGTTTTTAATAGAAGTGCACTTCTTCATCGCTAACTGGACCAGTGTGCCCTTCTCACACACACACACACACACACACACACACACACACACACACACACACACACACACACACTTTTATGCAAACACACTGAAATGAGCAGAGCCAAGCAGTGCTTTATAATTCAACTTTACAACTTTACTAAAATGTTCACTAAACTCCACACAGAGAGCATTAAGCACCAGCGACCCTGTAGTAATAACTGTCGATGCAGTAAACGGCTCTCAGCTCGTGTGTGTTCAGACGTCGGCACATCATTGTAACCATGTCACATGATCTCTCTGTCGCCAATCATAACAGTCTGAGGTAATATATTCAAAAACTGTGCTGAAATGTTGAGACATCATCTTGGCGTTGGCGTTGGCGTTGGGGGTTGTTATAATATATTTGTATTTTTCTGACGACTGAATCCAAAACTTGACTTGTCACTGTTGTTGTGTGAAAATGGGTCGAATGCTTGATTTGGTGTTTTTCATTTTAAACTGACTGAGATCCTGAGCTCCTCCAGAAGTCACCAGGAAACAGAAAATATATCAAATGAGAAAGTTAGAGATGTTAATAATACTCTTGGTGAGTCAAAATGAAGAGATACTGAGTCAAAGTTATTAAGTTTGACATATTACATTTATAATAAGTCAGATTAAAGACATTTTGACTTTATATTTAATCATTTGAACTCACCATTATTATATTTTCATTTCTATTTCTAACGAATCTGTTCTTTTTTTCTTTTCCTGGCACAAATTTTGACTTTTATGGTTAAATGTGTGATAAACTTGAGCTCAAAGCAATACTGCCTTCCTTCCTTTTAACACAGTTTTCACTTGGCAGCAGTGACACAAAACATTAATGTGGGAAATATCTACATGTCTTTGTTCGGGGGGGGAGAGTAAAAAAAAAAGTCTCAATTCTGACAAATTATGTATAAAATACATCAAAGATTTCAAAAGTGAACTAAAAAAAAATGCTTTGTCATCAATTTGTAAGAGCAGGTTTTTATTTCAAACTGGAGGAAGACTAAAGATTTCGGTGATGAAATGAAAGTTCATAAATATTTTCAGGGGCTCCAACTTTACAAAACGCGGCCGCTAAAACATGAACCTGCACTCACACTACACACTAAGCTGCTCTCTCACACTCAGCTGACATGAATGTTTGGGACGGTGATGCCGAAGTGTCGGTTTATATTTGGGATTGGATGAGGAGAAAGTCTCGTATTCTAGTGTTTCTTCCTCTGAATGTTTCCATAGTAACGGCGTGCACTGCTGAGACACCGGTGTATTTTACAGTAGATATATTTTTAAGCCTTAACGTCTTTCAGGAGCTGATGTGATGTTTCTGTCTCATCACCCGAGTCGTTAGCGAGTGATTTGAGTGAAATGCTCCTTTTTTTTTAATCATGTGACAAAAGCTGCCGCAGTCGTCACATTTTTAGCGTTTCACTGTTATCAAAAATTAGAAAAGTGTTAATTTGGAAGATGGCACTGTTGCGTAATATGTTCATGACAGCAGTTAAAGAGCGTTTATAGAAATCCTAAATTTCTACCAGAAGCAATACGTTACGATTCAGAGTGTGAAGCTACGTATGGAAGCACGTTTCCTCCAGGAAGAGAGAAAAATGTTTAAATTTACTATAAACCTTCCTGTTCCTTCCTTCCTTCCTTATGTTCTTCCCTCCTTCCCTCCCTCCTTCCTTCCTTCCTTCCTTTCCTTTCCTTTCCATCCATCCTTCCTTCCTTCCTTCTGTCCTTCTTTCTTTATGTTCTTCCCTCCTTCCCTCCCTCCTTCCTTCCTTCCTTCCTTTCCTTTCCTTTCCATCCATCCTTCCTTCCTTCCTTCTGTCCTTCTTTCCTTATGTTCTTCCCTCTTTCCCTCCTTCCTTCCTTCCTTCTTTCCTCCCTCCCTCTTACCTTCCTTCCTTCCCTTCTTCCTCCCTTCCTGCCTTCTTTCTCTGTTCCTTCCTTCCTCCCTTCCTTCCTTCCTTCCATCCTTCCTTCCTTCCATCCTTCTTTCCTTCCTTCCATCCTTCTTTCCTTCCTTCTTTCCTCCCTCCCTCTTACCTTCCTTCCTTCCCTTCTTTCTCCCTTCCTTCTTTCCTTCCTTCCTTCCATCTTTCTTTCCTTCCTTCCTTCTTTCCTCCCTCCCTCCCTTCCTTCCTTCCTTCCTTCCTCCCTCCTTTCCTTCCTTCTTCCTCCCTTCCTTCCTTCTTCCTCCTTTCCTTCCTTCCGTCCTCCTTTCCTTCCTTCTTTCTCCCTTCCTTCCTCCCTCCCTTCCTTCACTCGAGGACAACAGGAGGGTTAAATTGATTTGGGAAGTCAAAATGATTAGATACTAGGTTAATATTTGTAAAAGCTCCTAACTTTGACACAATAATTCATGTTTTTTTCCGTACTTTAATTATTTCTGGCTAAGTCTTAATTTGACATCGGTGTTTAGTAATGATATAAGTAATCATTTTTATTTAGTAAGTAACATTTTTTGATGTTTTACACAATAATTTTGATTTATTCATAATTTTGGCTAAAAATAAAAAATCAGATTATTGAGTCTCTTAATTATGATGTAACACCATCATTTTGACTTTTATTTTGAAATTTCTGTTAGTCGCAACATAATTTTGACTTTGCAATTTTATTTTGAAATTTCTGTTAGTCGTAGCATAATTTTGACTTACCATTAGTACTTTTATTTTTACAATCCCTACTTTTTATTTATTATTTTTTTCTTATTTTCTGGCAGTAATGTGCTTCCATACAGCAGATGATGGTAAAGACAAATACCAGCTCTCACTCTCTCTCTCTCTCTCTCTCTCTCTCTCTCTCGTCCTCGTCTCGACACACCTGCATTAAACACCTTCAGAGATGCAGCACGCTAAAAACCTTTTTACAGCTGAAAACTAAAAAAATAAACTCAAACGTCCGACCCGGTCCTGCGACAGGCGACAGGTGGCAATAACTGACGACACTCACCAGCCACTTTTTAACCAGCGAGCTCGGTGGCAGCGTTGATGCGTAGATGGAGGCTTGTGTGCATTTCTGAAAAAGAGAGGGGAAGAAAAAAAAACCCACACTACAGCTAGTATTGTTTTGACTGATATTGATTGCACACTGAAAAAAATGTGTTTATATTGTTAAAAAAAAGACTAAATTTTGTTCAGCGGCTTGCTAATTTTTTTAATTTGAAGTTAAAACTTGAAAAAAAAACCTCAGTATGGTCCTTTAAATGAACATTTAATCAAATCAAAGCTTCTCCTGGACACCCGACAATTTTTAAATTAATCAAACAGTTTTTTTTTATTATTATGGTGATTTATATTTTCAGAGTTTTTACCCCAAAAAGACACGAACCGCTCCAGTATACGGGAGTGTGATGTTTGCGATCCAAGATACTGAAATCGGTAAAAACTGACTTCCTGTCAAACATTTGGAGTGTTTATTTGTTTCCTCTCTTTCTTATTTTGGGTTATTTTCTTTTAAGCCATCATATAACACATGATCCATAAATGCTTTGAATTTGCCTTTTTTTTCTCTTTTTTTTTTTTGGTCAAGCAGATAATTGTAAAAAAGAAAATTTAACAAAAAAAAAAAAAATGCTGGTTGGAAAAGCCTGTGACATTTGGTTGTTGGGCAACCAAATTTTATATTTATAAGAAAAAAAAACATTAAAAAAAACAACTTATTTTAACAAGTTTGAATTTTTTATGGAGGGCTATTTCTCATATTCCACTCTGTAGAGGATGAAGAGTTTTTGTACATAATGATGTAAAGTGAAATTGTGGCTCCAGAGATATGAGGATGTACTATAATTATTTTGCTATTACAAACAGATGTCTTACTAAATACAGATATTTAAAGAAGAATTTGCTCCATATAATGTTTTGTTCACCTTTCTTAATGAGTTAATTACAAGGAGACACTTTGACATGTTGAATTTGTAGTTTTTGTTTGTTAACATTACTAAAAACCTGAACATCTCACTGAAGCCGCCCTCAGAATCGCTCTATTACGGTTTTAATGGTGCAAATGTAATTTATAATGGTGATTAATCAACCATGGCAGCTAAGGTATGATTATGTTTAGACAACAAAAACACATAATTATGCTTTATTCAATGTTTGCTCGAGACTAAAACAATATTTCCACTGACTGACTGTGCCAGCTAGGGTTGCTCGATTATAGGGGGAAAAAATCATAACCACGATTATTTGGGTCAAAATTGAAATCACGATTATTAAAACGATTTTTTTTCAACTTTAGAAACATGCCGCATTTATTGGACATTCAGGTTAATTAATTTTCTCTCCTAGCTCCAGCCTTTTATCTGCCGCTTAACGCAACACACAGCAGAAAATGTGCAGAGATATTAGAGCTGAGCTGGTTACCATGACGACAGTTCACACGTCACTTCCTGGTTTTTAATAAACTCACCATTGTCTGACGCAGGCTGGAAACGCTGCGCTTTTGTTTACAGTTAAAACATTTCGCCGTGTGTTTCAGCTTCTATGCTAACGGTGCTGCGGTGGCTTCCGGTCTGAGCTTTTCAAAATAAAACCTTTGTTATTGAGCGCTATCTCATTATATTATTAAAAATCATTTCCCCTCGATTTTATTACCTAGTTTTGAAATCGTTTGCCCCCTAAATCGTAATCACGATCACATTTCATGTGCCAGCCTCTAATCCTAATCTTACCTCATGAGGCTGATTTTGATGCAAGTAAAGCGAAGAATACACTGCTGAACTGAGCAAAAAAAATATTGGGTTTGAACGTTTATAGACAAGTAGCTACTGTCCTGCATGTTTTAGGTTTCTCTCCACTCTATCACACCTGATTCTAATTATTAACTCGTTATCAAGCAGCTGAAGCTCCTCAAAGGGTTTGATAATGAGTTAATAATTAGAATCAGGTGTGTTAGAGTAGAGAGAAACCTAAAATGAGGGCAGTAGCTCTCCAGGAGTAAGGTTGGAGACCACTGATTTAAGGCGGTATTACTTTATTCTGTATGAAGTTTATTGCTCCACTCACGGCTGCTGTCTGTTTTGACACATTTAAGTTTTATAAGCCATGATATACAAAAACGAGTAGCAAAAAAAATGAGTAGCATCTATTCAAATCAAAGGAAAGCTCAATTAGTTTAGTTTAGTAGAGTTTAGCAAAGTTTAGTTAAATTTGCACAAGTTAAAATTACACAAAAATGACAGAACAGATGATAGAGCGTGGGGAAAGGCAAAAAGGCTTCCACGTAAAAGAAATATTACAATTTGAGAGCAAATCAAATACTTATTATATACTTACTCTATATATAAAATAACAACACAAACTTGATTCCAGTCTGAAAACAACACATTTTTATCCATCTAACACTTTTAAACTTTTAATCCTAACAAAACTTTAAACACATTTTTACTGTCAGAGGTGTAAAATATTTGATAAAAAATCATATTTCAGGAAAATAACACAACGCTACAAATTCAAAATGTCAACGTAAAAGCTAACACGAGCGCTTTAACTATTATGTTGCTTTAACTATCATGTTGCTTTTATATATTTTGCTCCACACTGTTGTTGTTTTTTCTGTTTGTTTTTGTCGAAGCCATAACCACTACACACTAAACCACTCTGTTGGCCTGAAGGACTGTCTTAATAAAAGCTTTGATCATGATGAAAGTGATGAGATTTCATGCCTGCTTTTATTTTGTAAGAAAAGATGTTTACCACAATCTTTAATTGGACCTTAATTGAATCTTTAAAGACATCATTTGTATGTTGTTTTTTTTTTGCTTTATACAGTATTATAATAAAAAAAACATTCTCACAGCACAGCGGCCCTTTGGAGGATTTTATCTTGCTAGCGCTGCACGACACGACTCCTGCTAACCAAGATGAAACCAAGATGTCCTGGCTGCAGGCCTCTCGATGAAACACACGTAGCTTATTTTACAACTTCCTGAAGATTACAGGTAAATATTTGAATGTTTTGGCCCCTAATTGTTGCTCTATAGCAGGGGTGTCAAACATGCGGCCCGCGGGCCAGAACTGGCCCACCGAGAGGTCCAATCCGGCCCACTTTCCTTCTTTTCCTTCCGTCCTTCCTCCCTTTCATCCATCTGTCCTTCCTTCCTTCCTTCTTTTCCTTCCTTCCTTCTTTCTGTCCTTCCTCCCTTTCTTTCTTCTGTCCTTCCTCCCTTTCTTCCTTCTGTCCTTCCTTCCTTCCTCCCTTTCATCCTTCTGTCCTTCCTTCCTTCCTCCCTTTCATCCATCTGTCCTTCCTTCCTCCCTTTCATCCATCTGTCCTTCCTTCCTTCCTCCCTTTCATCCATCTGTCCTTCCTTCCTCCCTTTCATCCATCTGCCCTTCCTTCCTCCCTTCCTTCCTTCTGTCCTTCCTTCCTTCCTACCTTCCTTCCCTCCTCCCTTTCATCCATCTGTCCTTCCTTCCTTCCTTCCTTCCTTTCTTCCATCTGTCCTTCCTCCCTTTCATCCATCTGTCCTTCCTTCCTTCCTACCTTCCTTCCTTCCGTCCTTCCTTCCCTCCTCCCTTTCATCCATCTGTCCTTCCTTCCTTCCTCCCTTTCATTCATCTGTCCTTCCTTCCTACCTTCTTTTTCTTCCTTCCTTCTGTCCTTCCTCCCTTTCTTTCTTCTGTCCTTCCTTCCTTCCTCCCTTTCATCCATCTGTCCTTCCTTCCTTCCTCCCTTTCATCCATCTGTCCTTCCTTCCTTCCTTCCTCCCTTTCTTCCATCTGTCCTTCCTTTCTTCCTCCTTTTCATCCATCTGTCCTTCCTTCCTACCTTCTTTTCCTTCCTTCCTTCTGTCCTTCGTCCCTTCCTTTCTTCTGTCCTTCCTTCCTCCCTTTCATCCATCTGTCCTTCCTTTCTTCCTCCCTTTCATCCATCTGTCCTTCCTTCCTCCCTTTCATCCATCTGTCCTTCCTTCCTCCCTTTCATCCATCTGTCCTTCCTTCCTCCCTTTCATCCATATGTCCTTCCTTCCTCCATTTCTTCCATCTGTCCTTCCTCCCTTTCATCCATCTGTCCTTCCATCCTCCCTTTCATCCATCTGTCCTTCCTCCCTTTCATCCATCTGTCCTTCCTTCCTTCCTACCTTCCGTCCTTCCTTCCTTCTGTCTCTGTCCATCCTTCCTACCTTTCTTCCCTCATTCCCCTTGTCTGTCTTTCTTTCCTTCCTTCCTTCCTCCCTTTCATCCATGTCCTTCCTTCCTCCCTTTCTTCCATCTGTCCTTCCTCCCTTTCATCCATCTGTCCTTCCTTCCTTCCTTCCTTCCTTCCTTCCTTCCTTCCTTCCTTCTGTCTGTCCATCCTTCCTACCTTTCTTCCCTCATTCCCTTTGTCTGTCTTTCTTTCCTTCCTTCTTTCCTTCCTTCCGTTATCACATTTGATTACTTTTCTAATTTTCTAACCAATGTTTCCAGCTGTTAGGGTAAATGTTCCCATTAAGCACCAAAATCTAAGTTCAGGTGTGTTGTCATGGATACTGACATGATTTATAAGGGAGATCATTTCTTATAAAGCAACATTTATCTCTCATTTGAAAATGTATTCATTAGTTCATGTAGATTTTGGAATATAAAATAAAGATATTTGATGAAAAAAGTCAAAAGTCAGACATGGGCTTAACTGGTACTGTGACTCCATTTAAGCCCACGTCATGATTTATGTACTAAATATTAAAATATATATTGATTTCAAAGAATTAAAAACAGTAATATATGTATTCAGTAACATGTTAAATATTTAAAAAAATAGGTAAAAACCCTCCAGAGCCAAATCCTAAAGGTCTGACTTCAGATGTAACCTCCTTTATAATCAACATCTTCATCAGTAACTTTAATTTAATGACACATTTTTTTCTCAATAACTAACAGATTACAGTAACTTTTATTTTGTAATTAAATTACATAACGCTGTTCCATGTAACTAGTTAACACTGATCATCGTGATAATACAGTTTACCGTCATATATGTTTATAGTTTATTGAGTTTAAGAGGTGCTTTCCACCTACTTCTTCATTGTTTATGCTGATCGCAAACACGAGAGAAAACAAATAAGCATATTTCCGAAAATCCTTTCAGGCACTATATGGGCTCCAACCTCCCATTTGCACATTATATAAAAGTGACCAATAAATAACAATATTCTCTTAGCAATGTCTTTTTTATTGTTTTTTTTTAACAATTACAAAATTAGGAAACATTTAAAAGAGCAATATAAAGATGTTTATTCTGTTATAATCACATGAACTTATCAAATCAGTAACATCTTTAATACTTTTATGATTGAGCTCAGCACAACATTGGTCTGCACAGTCAGTATGAAACCATAGTAACATAAATGTATGATGAAAATACACCTCAGCTGTACAATAGAAAGGCGTTTTGTCCCCCCTCCCCCTCCCCCTCTTTGTATATAAAAATAAAACCCCGACCATTATTAGAGAAAGCTCAGATGATGGCAGGGATTGCAGTTACAATGTTGTAAGCAAAGTACAAAAGAAGCTCGAAAGCTGTTGGTAGATTTTTGAATATTAAACACATTCTCATGTTATTAAAGCTGTGAGAATTTCTTTCTCTCTCTCCTTCCAATTTCTTTCAAAAGCTTCCTGTACATCTTCTCCCACGTTACACGACTCTTTTTTTCCTTTTTGCTGCTCTTCTCGCTGCTCTTCTCGTCTTCCTTCATCTCGTTTTCCTTCATCTCGTACCTTTGCTCCAACAGCGTATTTCCTCTGAGATTATATCCGATGTTGGACCAGGTGAGGACGGAGCCGCTGTACGAACTGAAAACACAAACACAAACACACACTTTGTATTTTGATATGTTGAATTTAGAACGAGCCACAATGCATTTTAAAAAGAGGAAAACTTGACTGTAACCACAGATTGTATATAAGAAATGGATGGTGGTGAATGGTTTGTGGACTGCTGCTCAGAAGCCAATAGTTTTGAATCTAGGCAGCGCCATCTTGAAAATTTCAGGTGCATGCTGGGAAAAATAAAAACACGGATTCTACTTATATGGGCATGAGGCGGAGACATGGGCGAAGCGAGGAGGTTGCTATGGTTGCGAGGGCTGGATCTCGAGGACATTGGTCAATCAACCTGTCAATCAGGATGTAGCCACGCCCTAATGCATACCCTGCTTTATCATCAAATATAAAATCAGGGAGGCCAAAATGTCCCAAATGAACATCATACTGCATTGAAGAAGGCTTTAAACTAGCGATTGAGACCATAAACACATTTTGAAAACGTTTACTGAGGTTAGAAATCAAGTGAGAAGTTGGTGAATTCTCCATTGACTTGTATAGAGACGGTCGCCCCCTGGTGGCCTTTTGATAGAATGCAGTTCTAAGTTTCTTCCACGTTGGCCTCATTTCAGAGGACCAGAACTCCCCACCTGACTGTAACACACACTCACTCTCTCTCTCTCTCTCTCTCTCTCTCTCTCTCTCTCTCACTCACACTCACACTCACACACACACACACACACACACAGAGGGTCATACCTGTAGACACCGCCGCTCATGTAGTTGAAGATTTCGTTGTAGGCGAGAGGATAATCCCACATCTGGACATCTGTCACCTGACCGTCAAAACCCGCAAACTCAATCACTGGCTCACCTGACCACACATACTGAACACACACACACACACACAAAGTTTGATATGTTTTTAGACAACAATGGCGCTCTACGGCCCAGAGGAAGAAGTTATATATAGTAACATATATCTGATTATCAGGCTGTTAGATAAGTTAGATTTGCCTGAGCACTTGCTACTCTTTCCTCACCTTAATCGGCAGCATCTTCCTGATGCTCATGGTCGAGCCGCTGAACACCTGGGCCACGTTCTTAATGGTGTCCACTGTGAGGCAGACTCTGGTCCAGAGCTCCGGTCCAATGTTTGACCAGAACCTATTGTTGGATCTTAAGCTCAGCTTGTAGTAACTGAATCTGTCCCAGGCCAGCGTATACCAACCATTGGACGTGGCTGTCAGCCTCAGAGCGGTTCTGCTGGACGGACTCAGGGTGAAGAGGGTGGGGTTTCCTCTCTCGTCAAAGTCAGTGAGGTAACGCACACACACTGACACACCTGTAGGGGTTATTATATATAGTATGGATTAATAGATTTAGTTGAGAAAGGAAGTTAAAAACAAACACATTAACAGTGTTTGGTTGTTGTAGTGCATTCATTTAAAAAGTAAAAGCCTGAAAAACACAATATATACTCAATACAAGACAAGACAACACAATACAATACATACCACCTCAGACTAGGATTCATGTTTTATTTCATGTTTGTAACCAATTTTTTTTTAATGATCCCTCAAATATGGTTATCAAACAGTTGTGATAATAAATAATAACAAAGATAAATATATGCAATGAAGGCAATGATATTTTACAGCTTAACAATAAACTGTATTGTGTAAAATAACATCAGTGTACTGAAACAGTAAACTTCATGGGGAATCACAATTCATGATAAATAAAAAAATCACATAGAACAAAAAAAACAAATGTAAGCATAAATTAAACTTGAATTAAGAAAAGAAATTACAAATATACATAAAATACCTGAATAACTTTTTTTTCAAATCGACACTGATATCGGCTGATAATATCGGCTGACCTATATCTATTGAAAAATTACGTTTTGCAGATACAATCTGTTCAAAATGAACATTTGAACCACTTGATATGAGTAACTCAGACTGCTGAAGCCTCAAACAAGCTTAAATGAGCTTTGAGCCCCATCACTTACATTGAAAGCACATTTAATAGTTAGTATGAACAGGAGGAATGATTACAGCGAGGAAAACCTCTTTCTGTGTTCATATGGAGACCTGACTTGTTTTAAAACAAAGATTAAAAATTGTGAACCTACCCATTCAGTGTTCAGTTACTTTTTAAAACATCTAGAAGAACCCCTCTGACAGAGACGGTTTCACAAACAAAAATCCATTAATGTGCTGGATTCAGCTCCCTCATTAAATACCAGAGAAAACATGGGGGCGAATCTGTAGCTCAAAACTATACTTTGGATTACTCACCAGCAGTGGTAGGTGCCGTGGTCCAATTAGGGTATTGAGTGGTCCAATAAGGGTAGCGAGTGGTGGTGTAGGGACGGGTGTAGCGAGTAGTGGGGTAGGGAGTGGTGGGAGTGGTGGCAGGTTTGGCGTAGGCTTGAGTGGGGTAGAATTTATCGGGGTAGGTTTGAGCGGGGTAGAATCGATTGCGGTAGGGTTCATTGAAGTAGAATCGATTGCGGTAGGGTTGAGTGGGGTAGAATCGATTGCGGTAGGCTTGAGTGGGGTAGAATCGATTGCGGTAGGCTTGAGTGGGGTAGAATCGATTGCGGTAGTTTGAATAGTAGTAGGGACGATCTGAGTAGGATCCATAGGGGTAGAGACGATAGGGGTAAGAACGAGTTGGGGGTGGAGTAGTTTGGTAGTCAGAGGTATTAACGTAATAAGTGGGATAGAAAGCTACTCCTCCTCCTCCATTATGAGACAGCGTGACCATCTTCCCATTCAAATTTGACCGAGGAGACCCTGCAGAAAGAGAAGAGGAAGAGTTGTCAGCATGATGTAAACTCTTTCTACTCGAGCTTTACATGCCACATTCTTTGTTTCAATCATGTATTTATTTCTCATAGTGTGACTCTCACATTTATACCATATAACACAGCAATGCTTCCCAACCATTTTTGGCTTGTGACCCCAAAAAATAAAATAAAGCTACCCAGGACCCCTTATCCCATGTTGGATTGTAATCAAAGAATTGTAATTGTAATGGTGCTTTTCCACTACACAGTTCCAGCACGACTCGACTCGCCTCGGTTCCAGGAACGACCAACGACCTTTTCCATTACAAAAAGGTACCTACTCAATGTGGGCGGGGTCGTCATAGCACGGCTCCGCGATACTGCCGTGACTTCGTTTTCTACGCGACACAAACACATAAACAATGGAGGACATGGAGGCGATGGTGTACTTGCTGCTGTATGAGGCTTTCTGTCACACACAAAGCAAGAGAAAAGAAACGTATGGCTGTAACACTGTTGCTGGTATTTAAAAATGGCGGGTTTGATTCTTGTGTGGGACGGCTCATGACTCTTCCAGCGACAACTCTTCTGACCAATCGGCGGCCGGCAGTCTGTCGACGTCACATTTAGCATCGGCTCGGCTCGCTTGGAACCTCAGCAGAGCAGGTACTAAAAAAGTAGCAGGTACCAGCTACTATCCCTAGTGGAAACACAAAAACTGAGGCGAGTCGAGTCGTACTGGAACTGTGTAGTGGAAAAGCACCATAATTGTAATCAAAGAAGACTTATTTTATTTGATTCTAATAACTTTTAGAGGATTTAGAAAATCAAATACAGTAATTCACAGTAAAGCTTTAAAAAAAACTATTATGTGCATCACAAATGTTGTGTTTCAGTTGTTCTGTGCTGGTCGATCATCTCTTGTAACCGCTTTGGGGGTCTGGACCACCAGGTTGGGAACCACTACAATACAGTAGTGTGGTAATGAGAGTTGATTGTGTCTAGTCACATCCTTCCTTCCTTCCTTTCCTCCCTTCCTTCCTTCCTCCCACCTTCCTTCCTCCCTCCTTCCTTCCTCCCTCTTTCCTTCCTTCCTCCCCTACTTCCTTCCTTCCCTATTTCCTTGATCCCTCCTTTCCTTCCTTCCTTCCTTCCTCCCACCTTCCTTCCTCCCTCCTTCCTTCCTTCCTCCCCTACTTCCTTCCTCCCTCCTTCCTTCCTTCCTCCCCTACTTCCTTCCTTCCCTATTTCCTTGATCCCTCCTTTCCTTCCTTCCTTCCTCCCCTCCTTCCTTCCTCCCCTACTTCCTTCCTTCCCTATTTCCTTCATCCCTCCTTTCCTTCCTTCCTTCCTCCCCCCCTTCCTTCCTCCCCTAGTTCCTGTGTGTGTGTGTGTGTGTGTGTGTGTGTGTGTGTGGCTTGTAATGTTGAACCTACAGAGAATTAGTTTCAGTTCACTGTTTAACGGCTTGCAGAGATAAAGCTCATAAAAGCCGCTGTACACCACCTGCTCAGCTGTAAACTAACTGGTGAACATAGTGGAGCATTCAGCAGCTAAATAACCAGATACTTCCCTCAGGAGTTGATAGAGAGCAAAAACAGAACTAAAATAAAGTAAACGTTGGATTTACATTATGCAAATGATTGACAATGTATTCACAAGTGTGTTTTCTGCTGCCCCCAAGTGGCCAAAAACAGGAAGTCATTGTTAAAAACGACCAAAAAAAAAGGTTTAACAATGAATCACAAATATTATTTCATTTTTAGATTTGTCAGCCGGCTGGTCTGTGTAGATTTTTAGGAATTGTTACTCAAACAAGGTAAAATTGTACATTTGCTGGGAAACTACTTTCAGCAGAGGATTAATAAATATTTGGTACTTTGAGTATTTCCGGCAGCAGGATTATGTGTGTGGGATTCAGTCAAAATAAGTGTGTCACCCAGTGCAGTGGTGTGGTTCACTGAGTGTTTTAATAGTTTTTACGGCACAGAGGAATCAGATAAATCAGATTTTGGATACACATACAAAAAATACTTCAGAATCATTGTTAGTTTTGGTCTTTTTGGAGATTTGTTGACACTAAGAAGACTGCAGAATATCACCAAACTTGTCTTATGAGAAGTTTTATCATCAGTTTGAACACAAGTTATCATCATCATCATCATCATCATTACTTATTATGTTTAATAAATATGTCCTGAAGTTGATCTCAACAAATCTCCAAATTACACTAAATCACTGTTGGAGACATATCTCAAACAGACATTTACACAATCTTGGCTTCCTGTTTTTTCAGTACGTGCGTGCACGGATGTGAGTGAGAGTTTAACTGAATAAACTGTGACTCATGAATGCTGCCAAACAAGCTTCATAAAGTGAAAGGTTTTCTTTTGTTGTGTATCAGATTGTTTCTTTTTTGTTGTTTTCGAGCAGTCTCACCAGTATCAACTATTAGATTTGGTGTTGTTGCGGCTCCTCTCTTTCCTTTATGCTTTGGATTTTTTGGACAATAATATCCATCAACAGTAAAAACCCTCAAAAATCAGATACTGCCTGCTTTCATACTGCTGCTTCTTCTGAATAAAAGAGTCTTCTAAATGGATAAAGTGTGAATTGTGTGTTGGGTTGGATTCATAAAACCTGCATTTAACCAGTCAGCTGCAATGTAGACAAATCTCTTAATACCTCTTTATTATATACGCAGTGCTTAGGCCACCATTAGATTTGTTGTTTTAGCAATGCTATAATGACCATGAATAATTATTTCTCTGTCTCTTTATTAGAATACAACCAGAAAATACAGGACATGTGTATGCAGTATTAAAACAACAGAAATCAATCAGAAAAAAGTTTCCATAGGCTGAAGTGGTAAGTATTTAGTGTGATCTCTCCTTACTGTTGAGCAAGAACCTGGCTTATTTAAAGCTAAATCAACCCTAATTACCCTAATTAATGTCCCTAATTAATGTCATTCCTAACATTTGTATTTGTCCGACTATTTTATGCTGTGAAAAAGGTCAGTAACATCAGGTTTGTGCAAGACATGCTTGAGCCTTACATAAACATATTGTTTAACTCACTGGACGCTTGCTAATATACGACATCATCTTTCCATTTTAAAATGCCAATAAATCACAGAATTTGACAGACATACAATCATAATTTTGCATAATCTTAAAGGGAAATCAGCTTCATCAACTTCAGGACAATCTCCTCAAAAGACTTCAAGATGTGCTTCGTGCCAAGGGAGGTCAGGTCACACTAAATACTAACATTTGCATGTAGAAGCCATTTTGTTATGAACATTGTGGAGGGTTAAAAAAAAAAAAAAAACAACAAAGCTAGAGGTGGCCTATGACTTTTTCATAGTTACTGCTGACGTTTTGTAGGAGGAGATTCAGGTTTAATCCTCAATGCTACTGTATTTTAAATGCAAACGTTGTTTCTGTAATGTGAAGACTGTGTGTGTGTGTGTGCGTGCGCGCGTGCGTGTACCTGTGGTCCATTGCTCTTCTGCAGAATCAGGAGTCACGGTTGGAGTTTGTACAGTAGGATTCTTTGGTGATCTTTTAGTTGTGATCATAGCTGTGTCACCGTCATTATACATGAACCCTAACCCTAAGACCACCAGTGCAATGGGAACAATCAGCAGTGCCCCCTTCATCTTCTTCATCTTCCTGGCCAGAGTCTCTGCAGCGTCTGAGAGTCCTCGCTGTGCAGGGAGAAGTGTTGGTGTGTCTTGTTGTCTGCGGTCGGTCTGAAGAGGTTGAACTTCAGCTCGTTTAGCCTACTCTCGTTTCCTCGATCTGACGTCAGCAGACACTTTAAGTTTCGTTTCACATCCCTCAATGCGCAGCGACCTTTTTTTTCTCTCGTGATGCCAGTGGCGCGAGACGTGGTTGTTGATGACAAAACAAAAACAACAACGAATCTATAAATCTTGAAGCTGGCAATTTAAGGTCCCTTTTTTACCCTTCATCCAAAGCTGGTTTGTTTTGGTGCTTTTCATGAATTTAGGAAAAGATAAGGCCACGTGCTTTTCACGTGTTCGCCTTCAGATAGATGGATAGATACATGGATGGATAGATAGATAGATAGACAGATACATAGATAGATAGATAGAAAGATAGATAGATAGATAGAAAGATAGATAGGTAGACAGATAGATAGATAGATAGAAAGATAGATAGGTAGACAGATAGATAGAAAAATAGATAGATAGATAGGAAGATAGACAGATAGATAGATAGATAGTTAGGAAGATAGACATAGATAGACAGATAGATAGATAGATAGTTAGGAAGATAGACATATAGATAGATAGTTAGGAAGATAGACAGATAGATAGATTGATAGAAAGATAGATAGGTAGACAGATAGATCTGTGATAGTTCTGCAGTCTGGTTGGAGTTAGACAAACAAGCTTCATGACAAGCAGAAAGTGTATCTTGTGATTCTCTGTTTGACGAAGTTAGAGTGGACATACGTTTTCCATTATGAACGATAGATAGATAGATAGATAGATAGAGAGATAGATAGATAGATAGATAGATAGATAGATAGATAGATAGATAGATAGTGGAAGAGTTAACTTCTCTGATCTGTCGTTAAGAAGTTGCATCATTTGAGGCTCGTAGATACCACAGACCGTGACAGTTTGACCAGAGTGATAACCTGTAACACCTCCAGCAAAGTGTGCATGAATGATGAGTGTGCAGAGTGCAAACATAAGACTGACCAGCTTCCGTGTTTCGATGGCTTGGTAACGGTTGCAGTGCTGGATATATCTACAAGCTACACACCCTCAAGTGTCTGCTCTACACTTTCTGAGTGATGGACCACGTACGCAATACAAAACAGGAAGTGAATGTCTTCCTTGTCACCACCGAGCTTGCAAGAAGAGGTGTGAAAGGGGGCACATAGAACTTTTTTCTGTGACATACCTGATGCCCAGGAGCCAGATAAGGCCCTCACAGAAACATTTGTTAAGTTGTTTTATGTTGCAAGCGAAGCTGGGAAGCTGGCAATGGAAAGGATTCCAGGCCAGATTCCCGCAGTGCCATTCATAAAGAAAACACAGCCAGTGGTCACAGTCACTCCAGGAGAGATTCTTTATCAGGACGTCAGCTGTATGTGCTCCACAAGAAAGCAGTTGATTTGTCACTTCACTTTTAACAAGCTAGCCCAAAAAAGTGCTGAAAGAGGCAGTTGCTTGAGAAAGTGGCGACCTCATTGGGAAATGTTGTGTGCTTGTATACGACAATGATCTACATCCAGGCATCATCCTTAATACAGATGAAACACCTTCCCTGGTGAAATGTCTGCACAACGCTGCTGCCAACAGGTTCTACTGGCCTGTTAGAGACCATATCCTGTGGTACCCACAGGCGTCGAAGTGGGGGGAGAAATTGGAATAGTGTACCAGGGCCCCAAGCACGATGGGCCCTGGGCTTTTGTAAAGTTTTGAAGATTTTTTTTCTTTATTTAAATATGTCAGTTATAATAAACAACATTCTCAGCATGAGAAATGTCAGGTGTTATTATAAACTGCTATTTTTAACTATTGCAGCAGCCTACTCATTTTGAAACATGCTTAGGAGTTATTATTGATGATATTGATGCTGATAATAACTTAAAAATCTAGTTAATGGCATAAGTAACCTAGCACATAATACAGTAAATGTCTGTTACCCGTTAGCGAGTCTAAATCTTACCTTTTCAATCAAAAGTCCCTTTCAGAAACAGTGGCAGAAAGTGGATCAGCTACTCCATTATCCCCTACTGCAGACTTCAGGCCCTTCAGGAGGTTTATGTATGGGAGCCCAGAATTTGGTGCTACACCCCTGGTGGTACCTCTTTAATGATATGCTCAGCCACCACAGCCTGTGACATCCCATCACATGGATGTATGGAAGCGAGGCATGCAGTCACTGTCCTGATGCTCAGGAAGCTTTTGAGTACATCAGATGTTTTTTCAGTTTTTCAGAGCTATGACCAAAGTTTTGTATCATATTTCCAACTTCAAATGCCCCTTTCCCTCCTAGTTTTTAAAGTTTTCAGGGAGTTAAAAGTCTCTTTTTTGCCTCTTTGGACTGTTATACCTTAATGAAAATGACATGCTCTATTTAAGGAAAGTTCTGAATGTTGTATATATGAATGATTTGTTAATTTGATTATTTGATAATCTGCTGTTCATGTTGCAATATGGTCATAAAGAGTACCTTAATGCTATTTTTTTAATCAAATTGTGTTGCATGTTTGAATTAGTGATGTTTTTGAAGAATGGAAGGGAGGGAGGGAGGGAGAAAGGAAGGATGGAAGGAAGGAGGAAGGGAGGGAGGAAGGAAGGAGGAAGGGAGGGAGGGAGGAAGGAAGGAAGGAAGGAAGGAAGGAAGAATGGAAGGAAGGGAGGGAGGGAGAGAGGGAGGGAGGAAGGAAGGACAGAAAGGAAAGAAAGAACGGAGGAAAGAGAGAGGAAGGAAAGAAAGAGAGAAGGAGGAAGGGAGGAAGGACAGATGGAAGGAAGGGAGGAAGGAACAGTCAAAACAGGCGGGTCAATTTGACCCGGGAGGACGACAGGAGGGTTAAAAATGATGGAAAGGGAGTGAAATGCTCCATACGTTGATGTGAAATAATGCTCTTATTTTGTGGACTAATCAAATAAATGCAAATTTTATTTGACAATTTGAAGTGGAATTGTAAGTGAGGCAGTTGATATGTCAAATTCATATTTCAGGATTATGAGTCTAAGAACAAATTCAGAGAAGAAGACTTATTAAAAAAGGTTTGTTTGAGATAATGTCCGTCCTGCCTTCTGTAAAACCATCAAGTGTACTACTAAAAGGCATTTTATATTTAAGAGCATGCCAACTAAAGACGTCTGCAAAATGAAAACAAACCACAAAAATAGGAAGATGAAAGAAATGTGTGCTTTGATTGAATCCACTGACCGTGTGAAATCAGTGTCACAGTCACAGTCGGTTAAATTCATGAAGTGAAGTGAGGAAGTGAAACAATCTGAAATCTGGATTTGCGGAGGAGGTTGAAAAGAAATGAACGAAGAGTACACTGAACACACTTATACAAGTTTTCATACAAGAAAGCTTTTCGTATTTATGTGTGATTTTGTTTTTTGTACTACTCTTATAGATCACCCTTTATAAAGTGATATATAAACCATTAATTATAACTTTAGGCTGCCAGCTCGTCCAAATTACTCAAGCATCAAACTTTCTGTCTTTTTGGCTCTTTCATCAGACAGAGAGGTAAGATGTTGTGCAGGCGCCACTTTTGGTGATTGTATGTAATTGTATGATCCAGTAAAGTTTTGAAATACATGAACAGTGCAGATTATGGAGTTAAAGTGAGTAGCAAGCACCAAGATCATGACCTCTGTTGTTTCTGCATGAACGCTGAGTCCAGGCTATTTACTCATTATTGCAGTATAGTGGCAAAAAAGGGTTGACGAGATGAGCAATTCAAAAAAATGTAAAAGCATGTAAAAGCATCAGGTTTGTTGGATTTTTGTTGTATTTTATGTCATTTGAAATTACATCTATGACTGAATGCTCCTGAAAATGTCAAATGTCCACCTATAGTGTATTTAAGTAGACTTACACAAATTACTTGATTTTAAAACATCAAATGAAAAGGAAAAAAAAAGTATTTCTACATTTAAATTTTAAAGCATTTTGTCAATATTGAGCAGGACATATCCTAAAAAAAACAATTTTGTCTAAATAACTTTTGACAAATGTAAAATTTATTACAAAACATAGTGTTGCATTGCAGAAGTGGAATATATTTATTCCCACATTTTAGTCCAGATTCATTCTCGTGCATATAAATCTGATTTTTATGAAAGAAATACTGATTACACCAACTGGACACTGGGTTGCATCACCTCATTGACACATATATAACAACTGTAACGGGTGGAGGTGGTACAACACACCAGGAAACAGTTTGAAATGATCTTTATTAACACAGTCAGTATGGTAACTGGTAACAGATTTCTTTGGGAGGTGGGGGGGGCAGGTTGGGCTCAGGGTAGAGGATGAAGCAGAGTCTCCAGCAGGTAAAGTGAACCCAGCAGCACTCACAGAGATGAGGTGTTTCACTTGACAAAAGACTCTGGGCTCTCCTGACAATACTGAAGCCAGAGAAAGCCACACAGCCACAGACAGACAAGAACCAGGAAGTGAACAGGCGATACTCGTGGTCAGAGACAAAAGGCTGTTGCTAGGGCAGAGACAAGGAGTCAAAACCAGGAAATCAGTCTGTACAGGAGTACTGGAAGGTCTGGCGTAGTAGCAAACACAATCTGGGAAGGAGTGAGTGAGCAGGTGGGGCATATATATATATATATGGATTGATTATTGATGAGGTGCAGCTGAGAGTCCAGGTGAGCAGGGTTAAATGATGAGGTGGGTGTGGCTGACTGGCAGGAGTGGGGCAGAGGTGGGGTGAATGGAAATTTACAGAGTGGCAGGTTGATGTTAGAGCAGACTGTGACAAGAATTAAACCTTCTCCAAACCACTATTGTATTCCCTCTGATGCTGAGAGGGGTTTAAAACCTCTTTCAGGATTGGAAATAGGCCTATGTTTACCAGAAAATATAATTGGACAGTTAATAGAATTAATAGAATATAACAAAAAAAAACTAAAATACTTTTTTGGGGGGAGTTTTGGATAATTTGAAATGATATCCTCAGTATTTTCTAAAATCACACACACACACACACACACCTTGTCCTCGGCCACTTTTGGGGACATCACATACACTTACATTTGTTTCTTTGAGCCTTACCCTAATCTTAACCACTGACCCAAAAAGTCAACTTTTCCCCAATTGGTGACACAGCTTTTGTCCCCAATTGACGGTCTTTAGTCTGAAATGTGTTCCCAAAAGTTTCCTATCACAGACAGACACACACACACACACACACACACACACACACAAACCACTTCAAACCAGATATATAACAGTTCAGTGAGTCACATTTTTCAGTTCCTGTTATAATGTAGATTGTTTTTCATCTGGCCTTTTGAACCCTGGGCTGATAATGAGACGTCTATTGAGCAATTTTTCCTTCCACTACAGATTTTGTGGCCACTAGAAGTTTTTCTTTGACATTTAAACATAAACTAATGTTGTTTTGGGATGTTTATAGGGACTTATAAACACTGTCCTCCCAAAAGAAACAACAGTCTCTAATGATTTGCTATTTCAGAGCTCTTCCAGTGCCTATAAAAAGTATTCACCCCCTCGGATGATTTCCACTTTTATTGCTTTTATAAATTGATGGTGGGAAATTGTCTGTCTGTCACCAATAACAGACTTAATAGACAGAAATGACATAAAACCCATAGAATACATAAAAACTACAATACATATAAAATACATTAATACATTAAATATGTAAGGCATAACAAAGACAATACAAGTTCATATCAGTTCCTGTGTGTGTTGTGTTTTGATCATTTGGAAGTGTTTAACCCTTTATTGGGCAAATAATTATATTTGGTAACTTCTGTAAATATCCCAAAATATCCTTCCTTCCTTCCTTCCTTCCTTCCTTCCTTTCCTTTCCTTCCTCCCTGCCTTCTTTCTTCCCTTCCTATTTTCCTTTCTCCCTCCCTCGTTCCTTATTTCCTCCGTCCTTCCTTCCTTCCTTCCTCCATCCCCCTTTCTTCTTCCTTCCCTTCCTCCCTCCCTCCTTCTTCCTTTCTTTCCTCCCCCCAACCTTCCTTCCTTCCTTCCTTCTTTCCTCCGTCCTTCCTTCCTTTTTCCTCCGTCCTTCCTTCCTTTCCTTCCTCCATCCCCCTTTCTTCTTCCTTCCTTCCTTCTTTCCTCCCTCCCTCCCTCCCTCCTTCTCTCTTTCTTTCCTCCGTCCTTCCTTTCCTTCCTCCCTGCCTTCTTTCTTCCCTTCCTCTTTTCCTTTCTCCCTCCCTCGTTCCTTATTTCCTCCGTCCTTCCTTCCTTCCATCTGTCCTTCCTCCCTCCCTCCTTCTCTCCTCCCTTCCTTCTTTCCTTCCTTCCTTCCATCTGTTCTTCCTCCCTCCCTCCTTCTCTCCTCCCTTCCTTCTTTCCTTCCTCCATCCCCCTTTCTTCTTCCTTCCTTCCTTCTTTCTTCCCTTCCTCCCTCCCTCCTTCTCTCTTTCTGTCCTCCCCCCTACCTTCCTTCCTTCCTTCTTTCCTCCATCCTTCCTTCCTTCCTTCCTTCCTTCCTTCCTTCCTTCCTCCCTTCCTTTCAATGAGTGTCCTATAAAGGGTTAAAACATTAATGGTACTCAGGATAAAATACTTATAAATATTCCTGGTTACCAAATGAACTCTGTGGCGCCTCCTAGAGCTCAACAGCTCAAACTGGCCAGAGAAAGGATGAGAGCTGTCAACACCAATGCTCCTCACTTTCTTCCTCGTCCTGTGTTCATCTCAATAAAGCTTTGTTAAATTTGAGGGAGGGAAAAAAAAGCCAAAAAAAATGATCATGTCTGTGTTGGCGGAAGTAATATTATGTTCCCCCCAGGATTGCAAAATTACAGAGTTTTCTGCAAAGAGCTGTCCCACTCTGCTTCTGCCTCATTTTAAACTATTACATTTCCAGAATAACCTCCCCAACCGTGACAATGATACATATATATAGTATTGGCAGCCTAATCCTTTAACCCTCTTGTCCTCGAGTCAAGGAATGGAGGGAGGGAGGAAGGGAGGAAGAAGGAAGGAAGGGTGGAAGCAAAAGAAGGAAGGAAGGAAGAACAAAGGAAAGGAGAGAAGGAAGGAAAGGAGGGAAGGAAGGAAGGAAGGAAGGAGGCAAGGAAGGAAGGAAAGGAGGAAGGAAGGAAGGAAGGGAGGAAAGGAAAGAAGGAAGGAAGGAAGGAAGGAAGGAAGGGAGGAGGAAGGAAGGAAAGAGAAAAGGAGGGAGGGAGGGAGGAAGGAAGGAAGGGAGGAAAGAAGGAACAGTCAAAAGAGATGGGGTCAATTTGACCCGGGAGGACGACACAAAGGTTAATTGTGTTTATCTCAATGAGCAGATAGGAAGTTACAAAGTATTTATATTCGTTACTGTACTCTATACTCCTTACATTGTCAAAACAGGCTCGTTACTCAATCAGAGGCAGAGTAGGGCGGGTCATTCTGTCGCCTTCCTAGGATAATAGTGCTGTGTAAATACTTCCACCGTGTTCAGAGCTGACAGCAGCCTGACATCATGAATAACACACCGACACTCACACTGCTGCTGCTGCTGCTGCTGCTGCTGCTCTGTAAAACCAGAGGAGACACCGACCACACACCGACCCTCACCGAGATGCTCACTACCAACAGACATATCCAGATTTTAATGGGTGAGATTTAACTCCAGCAGTAATATTATTTACTCTGAGAATCAATAAATGTCATGGTAGTTTTTTTTTTCTTGTAATATTTTGCCATGTTTGTAGCCAATGTAATAGAGTAATTAGATTCATAATATTTGTCTTCATTTGTAGTACTTTTACTTGTATTACATTTTAAAGCTGCAGTAAGTTGTTATGAGAAAAAAAGAGCTCCAGGTCCCTCCTTCTTCCTCTTTGCTGCGCTGCTCCTGCCTTCAAAGCCCCTCCCCACAGAGGAACCTGCCTTTCTATTTTGCCTTTACTATAATTGTATGTTTTTATGTTATTTGTTTCCAATTCTTACTGTTAAATGTTTTGTTTTTATGTAAAGCACATTGAGTTGCCCCTGGGTATGAAATGTGCTGTATATATTCTATTTTACTGTCCACTTGCTGCTGTAATAATGCAAATTCCCCCATTGTGGGACTAATAAAGGAATATCTTATCTTATCTTATCTTAAATAAAGCTGCCCTGCCTTGCCCTGCACGCTGCACGCGTGTCCCCGCAGGAAGAGAGGAAGCCTGTTTGATGAGTGAGAGTATGTGTATGAGTATGAGAGACTCCGAACTCCTCGTCAAGACTGCTGAAGGAGAGCTGGAGTTTATTGCTCCTTCCATAGCGCTGCTGCGTGGTAGGCCCAACCATCTGCAGACGTAGCCACTGATCTTTCTCTCCATGGTCCCCACGGTAGATAAGGCTACCTCGTACACCAGCAGAGGCCGAATGACTCGAGGTAAGATGCTGTGCTGGTAGATCCAAGCTTTGAGCTTGCCAGATAGTCCAGACTTGTCCACTCTGCTGAGCCAAGCTTCCAGCTCCTTGATGGTAGTGCTCTTGACTGGTACCTTGGTGATGGATGAGATTACAACGCCATCCACAGAGAAGCAGGATTTATCCACCACCTTCCCTCGCTTCAACACCATGGACCTGGATATGGTGGGCTTGAAACTCATTCTGGCCTAGGCTATGAGTTTCACTAGGCCCTGAAGGATCCACCTGCCTCCAGCACTGATGTTGTGGTGACAGTATGGTCGTCCATGAAGGGGCTGCCGAATGCCTCTGCACTCAGTCTGCCTTCACCATGTTCATCACAAGGGTGAACAGATAACGAAGATGGTACAGACAGTTATAATTCCATTTTCAAGCCGATGCCAGTCTGATGTAATGTTCCCAGAAATTACTCTAGCCTGAAGTCAATGTAGTAGCACTCATACCAGCAGCAGCGGTAATAACAGCAGTTGTTGTACTTGCTAATTAATGTGTATGTGTGTGTGTGTGTGTGTGTGTGTGTGTGTGTGTGTTTGTTTTTGCAGTGGGTCTGGACAGAGCAGGGAAAACCACTATCTTTTACAAACTGACGCTGGCTGAGTCCGTCACCACCATCCCAACTCTTGGTCAGCCTCTTCCCGATAAACGTAAACCAAACCTGCTCCTGTAATACAAAGTCATGACATAAACTCATCTGTGTGTGTGTGTGTGTGTGTGTGTGTGTGTGTGTGTGTGTGTGTGTGTGTGTGTGTGTGTGTGTAGGTTTTAATGTAGAGACAGTGGAGTACAAGAACATCAGTTTTACAGTTTGGGATGTCGGCGGCCAGTGTCTCCTCAGACCCCTGTGGAGACATTACTTGGTGAACGTAGAGGTAATACTGCAGCTGTTACTATGACATCACTGTTATTACTGCAGAACATCTGTATTAACATCTGTCTCTTTCTTCTTCAGGGTCTGATATTTGTGGTGGACAGCACCGACCCTGCGAGGATCAAAGAAGCTGCTGACGAGCTGCACAAGACGGTAACAAGCTTTACTCTTTAATACATCATGTCTTCTTCTTTAATCACTTAACCCTTACATACTGACCCATTTTTTACATTTAAGAGCTGTAAAAACATACGACACACATTTATTTTAGCCAGGCTTTTCCTATTATGACCCAAAGTATACAAACATAGAATTTTTTGTGCAGCTGGTTCACTTTTCTTTTTTGTGTGTGTGGCTGATCCACATTTTTTTGTATGTGTAAATGTATAAATTTAAACTCTATGGCCATTCAAACATGTTGCTGTATTTTTCATAACCTATAAGATGTTCTCCTGGGTTCTCCAATTATTCATAAAATCATGATTATGAATGTCTTTTGTCCCATAAATTAATATAATACACTCTTCATTTAGGATTAATCAAACATTTATTAATGACTAATGGGGAACTTATGGATTTTAATTGGTGTAGAGACTAATTGTGAGTCAAAATATGAACAGTATGTAAGAGTTAATACTTCAACACTTCTTATTTCATCACTTAAAGAAAAGTTCCAGTTTATCACAACTTGAGTCTTGTTTGTGTGCTGTAGTTAAAACTTGACCGACTGAAAGACATGCCCATACTGGTGTTCGCTAACAAACAGGATTTACCCCAAGCCATGTCGGTCAGTGACATCACAGAGGCCCTGAGCCTATCAGGAGTCTCACAGCCGGTAGGTAACAATCAGTGTCGGAGAGTAACTAGTTACATGTTTAACTACAAAATAAATGTAACTGTAATCTGTTAAAGTTACTGACAAAAAATGTCATTAAATTAAAGTTACTAATGAAAATGTTGATGATTATAAAGGAGGTTACATCTGTTCGGACTCTGCCTCGATAAATGCACTTTATACTACCCGTCACTTTAACTATGTTTTATGATGTTTTAGCCTGTTTGAGCTTGTTTTTAAATTAGATTTAATTTATTTTAGTATCTGAGACGTGAGTACTATATCTCACTCACATGTCTGACATGTCCTTGAATCTTGAATCTGAAGTCAGACCTTTAAGATTTTTCTCAGGAAGGTTTTTACCTCATGTTTTAATATTTAACATGTTACTGAATACATATATTACTGTTTTTAATTCTTTGAAATCAATATTTTTTAGATTTTGTAAATAAATCATGATGTGGGCTTATTTGGTGTCACAGTACCAGTTAAGCTCTTACCAGATTTTTTACTTTTTTCATCAAATATCTTTATTTTATATTCCAAAATCTACATGAACTAATGAATACATTTTCATATGAGAGATAAATGTTGCTTTATAAGAAATGATCGCCCTTATAAATCATGTCAGTATCCATGACAACACCTGAACTTAGATTTTGGTGCTTAATAGAAACATTTACCCTAACAGCTGAAAACATTGGTTAGAAAATTAGAAAAGTAATCAAATGTAATAAGTTACATTAATTTGATTAAGTAATTGAGATAGTTACATTACTTATTACATTTTAAATAGAGTAAACAGTAATATGTAATCAGACAGTTCAGGTTGTAATAATCTGTTTATCTGTGTGTGTGTGTGTGTGTGTGTGTGTGTGTGTGTGTGTGTGTGTGTGTGTGTGTGTGTGTGTGTGTGTGTGTGTGTGTGCAGTGGTTTGTCCAGGCGTCCTCTGCTGTGAGTGGTACGGGTCTGGCCGAGGGTCTGGACTGGCTCTCCAACCAGATCCAGTAGAGGCTGATCTGGAAGCTCTACTTTATTTTTTCTGTTTTCCTGCTGCGTCTTCAAACAGCCGCGTTTGGTAGTATCCACCAAAAACCCAGGATTGCGGAATTACGGAGTTTTCTGAAAAGACCCGCCCCACTCTGCCTCTAATTGGCTCTTACTCTGATCAATCACTCGTCACTTCGAATTCTAACCAATCAAACCAACGCATCTGAAGAGAATAGCCAATCAGAGGCAGAGTAGGGCGGGTCATTCCGTCGTGCTGTAAATACTGCCTGCTCCTCCGCTTCCACCGTGTACAGAGCTGACAGCATGAAGAACACACCGACACACACACACACACACACACACACACACACACACACACACACACACACTGCTGCTGCTCCTCTATAAAACCAGAGGAGACACCGACACACACACACACACACACACACCGATCTGCTGCTGCTCTTTAAAACCAGAGGAGACACCGACCACACACCGACACTCACCGAGATGCTCACCACACGTATTAAGATTTTCATGGGTGAGATTTAACTCCAGCAGTAATATTATTTACTCTGAGAATCAATAAATGTCATGGTAGTTTTTTTTTTCTTGTAATGTTTTGCCATGTTTGTAGCCAATGTAATAGAGTAATTAGATTCATAATATTTGTCTTCATTTGTATTACTTGTGTTTTATCTGTTATAGGTGAGGTTTTAAAACTGCAGTAAGTAGTTATGAGAAAAAAAGAGGACAGATAATTTCCTCCAGGTCCCTTCTTCTTCCTCTTTGCTGCGCTGCTCCTGCCTTCAAAGCCCCTCCCCACAGAGGAACCTGCCTTTCTATTTTGCCTTCACTATAATTGTATGTTTTTATGTTATTTGTTTCCAATTCTTACTGTTAAATGTTTTGTTTTTATGTAAAGCACATTGAGTTGCCCCTGGGTATGAAATGTGCTGTATATATTCTATTTTACTGTCCACTTGCTGCTGTAATAATGCAAATCCCCCCATTGTGGGACTAATAAAGGAATATCTTATCTTATGTGTATGAGTATGAGAGACTCCGAACTCCTCGTCAAGACTGCTGAAGGAGAGCTGGAGTTTATTGCTCCTTCCGTAGAGCGCTGCTGTGTGGTAGGCCCAACCTGGACCTGGATATGGTGGGCTTGAAACTCATTCTTGCCTAGGCTATGAGTTTCACTAGGCCCTGAAGGATCCACCTGCCTCCAGCACTGATGTTGTGGTGCCAGTATGGTCGTCCATGAAGGCTTTAATGGGGGGCTGCCAAATGCCTCTGCACTCAGTCTCTGCTGCCTTGACCACCTTGTTCATCACAAGGGTGAACAGATAACGAAGATGGTACAGACAGTTGTAATTCCATTTTCAAGCCGATGCCGGTCTGATGTAATGTTCCCAGAAATTACTCTAAGCCTGAAGTCATTATAGTATTTGGGGGCAGCTGTGGCTCAGGAGGTAGAGCGGTCATCCTCCAATTGGTAGATTGGCGGTTCAATTCCTGGCTCCAGTCCACATGTCGATGTGTCTTTGGGCAAGACACTTAACCCCAAATTGCTCCCGTTGCTGCATGAATGTGAATGAATGGTTAAATTCCCCCTGATGAGCAGGTTGGCACCCTGCGTGGTATCTCCTGCCATCAGTGTATGAATGTGTGTGAATGGATGAATGAGATGTCATGTAAAGCGCTTTGAGTGGTCGTAAAGACTAGAAATTCGCTATATAAGTACAGACCATTTACCATAGTAGCACTCATACCAGCAGCAGCGGTAATAACAGTTGTACTTGCTAATTAATGTGTGTGTGTTTCTGCAGTGGGTCTGGATGAAGCAGGGAAAACCACTATCCTGTCCAAACTGACGCTGGCTAAGGTCGTCACCACTACCCCAACTATTGGTCAGCCTCCTTCCTGTTAAACCAAATTTGCACCTGTAATACAAAGTTATGTATTATGTGTGTGTATGTGTGCAGGTTTTAATGTACAGATAGTGGAACACAAGAACATCAGTTTTACACTTTGGGATATTGGCGGTCGGTCAGTCATCAGACCTTTGTGGAAACATTACTGGGAGAACACAAAGGTAATACTGCAGCTGTTACTAGGCCTATTACATCACTGTTATTACTGCAGAACATCTGTATTAACATCTGTCTCTTTCTTCTTCAGGGTCTGATATTTGTGGTGGACAGCACCGACCCTGAGAGGATCAAAGAAGCTGCTGACGAGCTGCACAAGATGGTAACAAGCTTTACTCTTTAATACATCATGTCTTCTTCTTTAATCACTTAAAGTAGCTGTATGTAACAAATATATTCCAAGTAATCATAAAATTGCCCTAAATGTCACCAGACATTAAGGAATCATGTTCATTTGAAACACTGATATCACTGACAGTAGTAGTCCAGCCAGAATATTCACATTGGAAAAGCTCAGTTGCAGCCCTCAAGTCATGTTTATGTTGTCATTCTGTGTTTTGGCCTGATGCTCCACCCACCACCTATCTACCAATCACCAAGTCAGTACTGATGCTCCACCCACCACCTAGCTACCAATCACCAAGTCAGTAGTGTTTCAGCATCCAGGTTGCCAGGTGCCACTGAGCTGCAGTCTGATGTTACAAAACCAAAATAAACCTCATTATGACTCTCAAATACGTCGTGACAATTAGAGAAACAAAACAAGGGTATGTATAGGAGATGCCTTTGAAACATGGAGACGGCTGGAGACGGTTACCGCTGATACGGAGGAGGATATGCAGAATCATGTCCAACAACTGGCAACCCGCGTGAAGTAGATTCTGGCAGGGAGGGGGCGAGGAGTAACAGCTCTCTCCAGTGTTTTGAACGTGGGCCGCAGTACCATTTCTAAACACTTGGTGTCAGAGTTACATACTTCAACTTTAACCCTTATATACTGACCCATTTTTTACATTTAAGAGCTGTAAAAACATACGACACGCATTTATTTTAGCCAGGCTTTTCCTATTATGACCCAATTGTTTTTTGTGTGCAGCTGATACACATTTTTTTGTATGTGTAAATGTAGAAATTTAAACTGTATGGCCATTCAAACATGTGTGGAAGAATATGAAAAATGTGTAGGTGTGGCAGCAAACACTTCAGGGTGTCGGGTCAGGACACTAATTGTGATTATTCAGGTGAGAGTGTAGGGGAAAAAAAGATGAGGAGTCCAGGTAGATATTTGACCGTTTATCTAGCCATTTGAATACTTTTGTGCGTGTGGTTCTGCAACAACAGAGATCAGCAATACAGATTGATTAACAATTACAATCTGACATAAACATCAATACAAGACATAACTGCATATATAACCGCTAACATCAGAGCTATTAACTTTAGCATAAAATAAACACTAAATAAATGCTAAATAACATTCAACAAGTTTACAGTGTACATTCATATTAGCATAAAATAGCAAATACAATGTACAACAGACTTAACTAGCTAGCATAACGCTCATTAACCGTACGATCATCAATTAGCACAATGCAGCAGCGAGCTCTTAACAATGAATTTGGATGCATTAAACACTTTTTATTACACTCATGGCGACAAAATAATATATCACACAACATAACAAACTTAAAGGACTTTGTAACTCACTTATTTATGGACGCACACAACAACAAAAAAAAGTCCGTTTTACGTTGCCATGGTGACAAACAGTCAGGTCCTGCTGTAGTCTCTCTGTCGCACTCGCTCTACAGGTGCAGGCACGCAGAGTGAGTGATGCATTTGTGTACACAGAGCAGCGTCGGAAATCAGAGACTCCAGCGAACAGTGCATGGGAGCACAGCCTTTTTTTACAAAACATGTTGCTGTATTCTTCATAATCTATAAAACGTTCTCCACTATTTCATAAAATCATGATTATGAATGTCTTTTGTCCCATAAATTAATATAATACACTCTTCATTTAGGATTAATCAAACATTTATTAATGACTAATGGGGAACTTATGGATTTTAATTGGTGTAGAGACTAATTGTGAGTCAAAATATGAACAGTATGTAAGAGTTAATACTTCAACACTTCTTATTTCATCGCTTAAAGAAAAGTTCCAGTTTATCACAACTTGAGTCTTGTTTGTGTGTTGCAGTTAGAAGATGACGAACTGAGAGCCGCAACCTTACTGGTGTTCGCTAATAAACAGGATTTACCCCAAGCCATGTCGGTCAGTGACATCACAGAGGCCCTGAGCCTATCAGGAGTCTCACAGCCGGTAGGTAACAATCAGTGTCGGAGAGTAACTAGTTACATGTTTAACTACAAAATAAATGTAACTGTAATCTGTTAAAGTTACTGAGAAACAAAATGTTATTAAATTAAAGTTACTAATGAAAATGTTGATGATTATAAAGGAGGTTACATCTGAAGTCAGACCTTTAAGATTTTACTCAGGAGGGTTTTTTCCTCATTTTTTAATATTTAACATGTTACTGAATACATATATTGCTGTTTTTAATTCTTTGAAATACATATTTTTTTATGTTCTATAAATAAATCATGATGTGGGCTTAACTGGTGTCACAGTACTAATTAAGCTCCATGCCATACTTTTTACTTTTTTCATCAAATATCTTTATTTTATATTCCAAAATCTACATGAACTAATGAATACATTTTCAAATGAGAGATAAATGTTGCTTTATAAGAAATGATCTCCCTTATAAATCATGTCAGTATCCATGACAACACCTGAACTTAGATTTTGGTGCTTAATGGGAACATTTACCCTAACAGCTGAAAGTTAAGTAAAGTAATTGAGATAGTTACATTACCTATTACATATTAAATAGAGTAACTAGTAATATGTAATCAGACAGTTCAGGTTGTAATAATCTGTGTGTGTGTGTGTGTGTGTGTGTGTGTGTAGTGGTTTGTCCAGGCGTCCTCTGCTGTGAGCGGTACTGGTCTGGCCGAGGGTCTGGACTGGCTCTCCAACCAGATCCAGCCAGTAGAGGCTGATCTGGAAGCTCTACTTTAATTTTATGTTTTCCTGCTGCGTCTTCAAACAGCCGCGTTTGGTAGTATCCACCAAAAACACACAATACCTGATGAGCCTGTGAAGAAGAGAAACATAACAGATCCCCAGCCAGGTTTTATTGTAACACATTATCAGGTCATCAAATTACCGCAAAGTAGCTGCCATATAGACAAACCCTCAAGAGACCCTGACAGAGGTGGAAAGTGACAAAGTGTACTTACTCAATATACTGTATTAAGCCTTTCATGCTGCTTTGGTCAACTTTGACCCAGTTTTACATTTGTGAGCAGTAAAGATTGCTGATTTCTTTTTTCTTTTTCTTTTTTTTCCAAAAACATACAAAAAAATCAAATTGCGAAATACCAATTTTCACAAGTTTACGAGACTGGTCCATAAGTGAAAAAAGAGAGAAGCACAGCACTCAATAATAACAACAATATGAAAGTCCATCTAGTGAAACACATACACAGGTCAGATTCCCGTAATGTCATATCTCAAGTGTGTACCCAGTTAGTTCAGGTCCAAATTGTATTTAACTCCAAGACCTTCCAATGGTTTCTTCCATTTCTGCTCAAAAGTATGAATCCTCCCATTGATGTAATGTCCCCATTTTTCAAGAGTCACAACCTCGGATATCAGAGATTTCCATATAAGAACAGAGGGAGGGTCATCTCCGACCCACTTCACCATGATTGCTTTCCTTGCCAGCATTAAGAGTGATTGAATCACTTCCTCATGTTGTTTAGATTTCTTTTTTTTTTTAAACTTTCATTATAATAAACTATGTAGTGCAGTAATAGTAGTATTAGTAGGTAGTATAGTGTGTTACGATGATGCATTGTGTATGTAGTGTAATGTGTAAAACCATTGGTTGTGCTTTCTCTACTGAAACCTTGATGTACACACTCCTTTTTTTAATGCTGCACTTAAAGGATAACTCTGTGTTATTTTATATTTTTCTTACTGTTAATAAATACTATGAAAAAAAAGCCCTATTTGTTTCTCCGTCTCTGAATACTTTTGATTCCCTCTGTCTGTGGCACGCTGGAACAATCCTACTAATAAATAATAAAACACAATACTTGTAAGTAGGATTCATTCAGTGTTGGTTTTGTTTTTTTCTATGGCTGCAACTAACCTTTTTTTCCCCATTATCAATTAATCTGTCTATTGTTTTCTTGATTAATCAATTAAAGTATATATATTATATATACATATTTCAACATCTATTCATTACTTTTAGCTATTTTAGCTGAACTTTTACTTAAAGCTAATCTTTAGTTTAGCTACTTAACAATCTTTACATTTACTCAAAAGCGTATAAATTGATGATTATATGATAATTTAAATGATTGTTATTCCTTTGAACTGGTAATTAAGAATAGTTACATGAGTCCAAATTCACTTAACAGCACAAAAAACACTCTTCACTTTTTTTTTTGAGTATTTCAGAATAAAACAAACACACATTGTCCACAGTAACAACTTTATTACAGAATATGAATTTTTTAGAAAATATAGATTTTATATTTTCTTAAAGCCCTAATACATATTACATGTTACAAAGGCACATCATTTTACATACATTCAATTGATCGTCCGTAGCAGCGTAAATGTCTTAAAGTATAAATAAATGTGGGATTATGTGTTTCTGAGTGCTATGAAGATATTTTTACTGTAAACATGAAAGTAATAAATAAGCAATTGAGTTTAATTCAAGAGTAAAATCACTTTTTAAAGATAAACTGAGATTTTAAAAATAATCAGATTAAAATAAATAAAAGATAAAGAGAATCAGTGCAGTTCAATTTGTTTCCTAAAAATGATCCCAATAATCCAAAACTGTGATTTATTAGTAAAACATTTGACTCCAGTGTCGTTTCATCAGCTGTGATCGATGAATTATTGAGATATTTGTCTTTATTTGACATTAATTAACTTGTTTCTACACTTTCCTTTCTGGTGATATCAGACATTATCTACAAGGCCACAGATCTGTTTATCATATAAAAAGAGAACATATAAAAACTAGGGCTGTCAAACGATTACATTTTTAATCAAGATTAATCGCAGAATTTCCATAGTTAATCGCGATTAATCGTGTTTTGAATTGCATGTTTAAAATCCTGTTATTTTACATTTGAAGGCAGTTTTAAGCCCATAATGTAAAGCATTTCTTACCAGAGTGTCTTAACTGGGAATCAATCACGGCTCTGCTGCGACTCCCAAACTCCAAAATGGTCCTTTGGTGGAGCTGAGGCTCGCTTGGCTGCACCTGGGTGTTTAGCGTGGAGGTGCTAACTCAAACTCCACGTACTCCGGTGGTAGTTAAACTCCGTTTGACACAGGTTGCATTTTACTTTTGACTTGTCAACTGAAGCGTCTGGAAGTTTTTTAAAGTTAAACAAGCCGTTCAAAAGTCCAGTAGCTCTCTTACTTTCCATCAGCGCGGTAGGTTTACTGCAGGAGGCCACTTCAAAGCATAGCGCTACAGCTAGAGGAGCCATCTACGGGGGAGTAGAAGGGACAAAAAGGCTTGCAAAATTAAAATGCGATTTAAAAAAATTAACGCATTATTGATTGCATTAATCTAATCGCGATTAACGCGTTAACGCTGATAGCCCTATTGAAAATATGTTATGTGCCTTTTAGAGCTAATTATAAAACACATCAGACCGGCCTGATGTGTTTGAAGACGCAGCAGGAAAACATAAAATTAAAGTAGAGCTTCCAGATCAGCCTCTACTGGATCTGGTTGGAGAGCCAGTCCAGACCCTCGGCCAGACCAGTACCACTCACAGCAGAGGAAGCCTGGACAAACCACTACTACACACACACACACACACACACACACACACACACACATACACACACACACACACACAGATTATTACAACCTGAACTGTCTGATTACATATTATTCTATTTAATATGTAATAGGTAATGTAACTATCTCAATTACTTTACTTAACTTTCAGCTGTTAGGATAAATGTTCCCATTAAGCACCAAAATCTAAGTTCAGGTGTTGTCATGGATACTGACATGATTTATAAGGGAGATCATTTCTTATAAAGCAACATTTATCTCTCATTTGAAAATGTATTCATTAGTTCATGTAGATTTTGGAATATAAAATAAAGATATTATGAAAAAAGACAAAAGTCTGGTATGAGTTTAATTGGTACTGTGACTCCTTTTAAGCCCACGTCATGATTTATTTACAAAATATAAAAAAATATTGATTTCAAAGAATTAAAAACAGCAATATATGTATTCAGTAACATGTTAAATATTAAAAAATGAGGAAAATCTTAAAGGTCTGACTTCAGATGTAACCTCCTTTATAATCATCAACATTTTCATTAGTAACTTTAATTTAATAACATTTTGTTTCTCAGTAACTTTAACAGATTACAGTTACATTTATTTTGTAGTTAAACGTGTAACTAGTTACTCTCCGACACTGATTGTTACCTACCGGCTGTGAGACTCCTGATAGGCTCAGGGCCTCTGTGATGTCACTGACCGACATGGCTCGGGGTAAATCCTGTTTGTTAGCGAACACCAGTAAGGGCGTCTCTTTCAGTTCTTCGTCTTCTAACTGCAACACACAAACATAACCGTGGTGATGAAGCTGCTCTGAAAACAAGACTTTTCTTTAACCCTTTACATGCTGTTCATATTCTGACTCATAATTAGTCTCTACACAACATGTTTGAATGTAAACACAAGTCAAATTTGTACATTTGCATATAAAAATTTTAAAAAATGCATTTTGTATCATTTTTGTATACTGTTGGTCACATTTAAGGAGAAGTCCAACTAAAAGAAATGTAACATTGGGTCAAATGATAGAATAAGTATTTAAGTATTAACCCTCCTGTCAAATTGACCCCGTCTGTTTTGATTGTTCCTTCTTTCCTTCCTCCCTCCCTTCCTTCCCTTTTCTTTATTTTTTCCTTCGTTCTTCCCTTCCTTCCCTCTTTTTTTGTTCCCTCCTCCTTCCTTCCTCCTTTCCTTACTTCCTTCCTCTTTTCCTCCTTACTCCTTTCCTTCCTTCCTTCCTTCCTTCCATCCCTCCTTACTCCTTTCCTTCCTTCCTTTCTTTCTTCCTTCCTCTTTCCCTCCTTACTCCTTTCCTTTCTTCCTTTCTTTCCCCCTCCTTACTCCTTTCCTTCCTTCCTTCCTTCCTTCCTTCCTTCCTTCCTTCCTCCTGTCCTTCCTTGACCTGAGGACAACACGAGGGTTAAAGAGTAAAGCTTGTTACCATCTTGTGCAGCTCGTCAGCAGCTTCTTTGATGCGCTCAGGGTCGGTGCTGTCCACCACAAATATCAGACCCTGAAGAAGAAAGAGACAGATGTTAATACAGATGTTCTGCAGTAATAACAGTGATGTCATAGTAACAGCTGCAGTATTACCTGTGTGTTCTCCAAGTAATGTTTCCACATGCGTCTGATGATTGACTCACTGCCGACATCCCAAAGTGAAAAACTGATGTTCTTGTACTCCACTGTCTCTATATTATAACCTACGCGCGCGCGCACACACACACACACACACACACACACACACACACACACACACACACACACACACACACACACACACACATGAGTTTATGTCATGACTTTGTATTACAGGAGCAGGTTTGGTTTACGTTTATCGGGAAGAGGCTGACCATTAGTAGTTGGGATGGTGGTGATGACCTCAGCCAGCTTCAGTTTGTACAGGATAGTGGTTTTCCCTGCTGCATCCAGACCCACTGCAGAAACACACACACACACACACACACACACACACACACACACACACACAAATGAATATTAGCAAGTACAACAACTGCTGTTATTACCGCTGCTGCTGTTATGAGTGTTACTATTAGAGCTGATTGTACTTATAGGATAAAAAGTAAAAGTCTTTATTCTGCAGAGTATTTGTAGTTTATATTATTTGAAGTTAGAAAAGTAATATTCAAGTCAAGCCTGATGTTCCCTCACACACAAAATCCCTTCAACACAGTGAGGCAGACAGATAATGCTGAAATATGGGACACTAGTTTAAGTCTAAGTAGACTTAGAAATAATTTAATTCATACAAAGCAGCCTTAGTTATCTGCCATAATAATCTGAAATGTGCATATCCATATTTGGTCATTTCATTTAGCCCTCTTCGTCACAAAAAACAGTAGTCTGTATATTCACATGTGTAATTTTAAACAATACAACTTACACATATACTAGTTAGCTTTAAAATAATTGATTAGAAAAAGACATGAATGTGTGAAAACTAACATTTGGGCCAATTCTACAGATATGTTATTAATATGCACTGTCCTTGACAAATAAACTAATAAAATAAAACTAGAAAATTCCAGGGAAATTTTGAGTGCCACGGGGCAACTGTCGGGACGAGTACAAGATTTATTTTTCTCCTTATGAATGTACTTTATTCTCAATTTAACATTCCTGAAGATATTAAGTGACACAGACAGGAACATCACTGTTATGAAATTATTAATTAAATCTTCAAATCATTTAGAGAGTAGATTTTATTATACTTTTTATTTTAAATTACTTGGTTGTATGAAATTATATTATGTACATTTTGTTCATCTTCTATTGATAAATGTTGAATCTTTTTATATACCACAAATCATATAACTACAATACAATACTATACTACAACTATTTATTTTGTCCACAGTAAACATGAATTAGCTCAGTTAACTGGCAAAGCAGACAGACAGGAAGAATCAGCTAATCACAAAAAAGTAGCTCAGTTTCTGCCCAGCGACAGGTTGCTGAGGGCAGCTAAGGCCCTGTGGTTGCTAAGGTCAGCTAAGGCCCTGCGGTTGCTATGGCGATTTGAGAATCTGCTTGGAAAGAATTCTCAAAATTCTGAAGAATTTGGCTTTTGACAAGATCCCGAACAATTGCAAACTGTGAGAAAACCGTAATTCCTATCCAAAAACCAAAAACACCGTGAGAGACAGAGAAGCAGGCATATTCTGACAGTGTTTATTTTGTTCAGATATTCCCTAAAATGAGCGAGTAAACTCAGTGTGAACAGAGTGAGATTATTTTGAAAAAAGAAGACGATTACATTAGGGTCAATGCGGAGCGAGACAGGGATTGCCGCTGGTCTCGGCCCCCCCGTTTAAATTTTGTGCAGACCCCACCTGTCAAAGTCACATTTTATGAGTCCCAACACCTATGTGCACATTTTGACAAAAAAATATGTGTCTCCTTTTTACGGTTTAGCCATGAGCTCGAGTTAAAAATAAAAATGAAGGTTATTTTTTACTGCTTCTCGCACTCTAGCTAACTGCCGCTTCCACTCTAACTTTGACGAAAAAGTGATTTCCACTCCTCGTTTGACTGCTCATAGTTTGAAAAGTTTACATGTTATGGAAAATAGTTTGGTATTTTTCCAGAGAGGACAAGTTTTCCTCCGTTTTAAAGTTTGAATCACGTTTCTATGTGCAGATATGAGCGAGCTAGGTGGCTCTGAAAAAAGGTGATTTTTTTGTGGGTTTTTCAAAAAATTCCCATTCATTTTCAATGGAGAAATCTCCCGGTTTTTTGGGAATAACTTTGGGAAAAATTGGAATTTCAACACCAAAAGTCATATCACCTCTTCCCCGATCGAGCCGCACGTTTTGATGTATATATTGTCGGGGTTTTCTCAAAGCTGCGGGAGGAGTTACTCGCCGAAAAACGGCGGAAGAAACGGAAGAAGAAGAAGTATGGAGAAGATTAATAGTTGCCTCGGGGCGAAGTTCATAACATTACTGCTGAAGTTAAATCTCACCCATTAAAATCCTGACAGGTTTCTTGGAGGTGAACCTGGAGAAGATGTGTGAGATGTAGACACCCATGGTTTCCTCAGCAGCAGCTCGGTGTGTGTGTCGGTGTGTTATTCATGTTGTCACACCGGCTGCTGTCAGCTCTGTACACGGTGGAAGCGGAGGAGCAGGCAGTATTTACAAATGATCTGTGTTGGCGGAAGTAATATTCACGTGTGTTACGTGAATATTACGGAGTTTTCTGAAAAGACCCGCCCCACTCTGCCTCTGATTGGCTCTTACTCTGATCAATCACGCGTCACTTCGAATTCTAACCAATCAAACCAACGCAGCTGAAGCGAATAGCCAATCAGAGGCAGTGTAGGGCGGGTCATTCCGTCGTCTTCCTAGGATATCAATGCGGTGTAAATACTGCCTGCTCCTCCGCTTCCACCGTGTACAGAGCTGACAGCAGCCGGTGTGACAACATGAAGAACACACCGACACACACACTCACACTCACACTGCTGCTGCTCTATAAAACCAGAGGAGACACCGACACACCAACACACACACCGAGCTGCTGCTGAGGAAACCATGGGTGTCTACATCTCACACATCTTCTCCAGGTTCACCACCAAGAAACCTGTCAGGATTTTAATGGGTGAGATTTAACTTCAGCAGTAATGTTATGAACTCTGAGAATCAATAACTTTAAGTATGGTAAAGGTTTTTTGTTGTTGTTGTTGTTGTTTTTGTTTTTTTTTACTTTTTTTATAGGTTGGATTGGGGACAACTAAGCTCCAGTGCATTTATTTTTATTTTATTAGTTTATTTGTCAAGGGCAGTGCATATTAATAACATATCTGTAGAATTGGCCCAAATGTTAGTTTTCACACATTTATGTCTTTTTCTATTCAAGTATTTTAAAGCTAACTAGTATATGTACACTGTGTAAGTTGTATTGTTTAAAATTACTCATGTGAATATACAGACTACAGTTTTTTGTTACGAAGAAAGAAACAAAAATTGTAGGCCTACTAAATGAAATGACCAAATATGGATATGCACATTTCAGATTATTATGGCAGATAAGTAAGGCTGCTTTGTATGAATCAAATTATTTCTAAGTCTACTTAGACTTAAACTAGTGTCCCATATTTCAGCATTATCTGTCTGCCTCACTGTGTTGAAGGGATCATTATTTTGTGTGTGAGGGAACATCAGGCTTGACTTGAATATTACTTTTCTAACTTCAAATAATATATATAATATATAATAATAATAATATATATATAATAATATATTTTATCCTATAAGTACAATCAGCTCTAATAGTAACACTCATAACAGCAGCAGCGGTAATAACAGCAGTTGTTGTACTTGCTAATTTATTTGTGTGTGTCTGTGTGTGTGTGTGTGTGTGTGTGTGTGTGTTTGCGTGTGTGTGTTTCTGCAGTGGGTCTGGATGCAGCAGGGAAAACCACTATCCTGTACAAACTGAAGCTGGCTGAGGTCGTCACCACCATCCCAACTATTGGTCAGCCTCTTCCCGATAAACGTAAACCTGCACCTGCTCCTGTAATACAAAGTCATGACATAAACTCATCTGTGTGTGTGTGTGTGTGTGTGCAGGTTTTAATGTAGAGACAGTGGAGTACAAGAACATCAGTTTTACAGTTTGGGATGTCGGCGGTCAGTCAGTCATCAGACCCTTGTGGAGACATTACTACGTAAACACACAGGTAATACTGCAGCTGTTACTATGACATCACTGTTATTACTGCAGAACATCTGTATTAACATCTGTCTCTTTCTTCTTCAGGGTCTGATATTTGTGGTGGACAGCACCGACCCTGAGAGGATCAAAGAAGCTGCTGACGAGCTGCACAAGATGGTAACAAGCTTCATGCATCATGTCTTCTTCTTCTATCATTTAAAGAAAAGTCTTGTTTTCAGAGCGGCTTCGTCACCATGGTTATGTTTGTGTGTTGCAGTTAGAAGATGACGAACTGAGAGACGCAACCTTACTGGTGTTCGCTAACAAACAGGATTTACCCCGAGCCATGCCAGTTAGTGACATCGCAGAGGCCCTGAGCCTATCAGGAGTCTCACAGCCGGTAGGTAACAATCAGTGTCGGAGAGTAACTAGTTACATGTTTAACTACAAAATAAATGTAACTGTAATCTGTTAAAGTTACTGAGAAAAAATGTGTTATTAAATTAAAGTTACTAATGAAAATGTTGATGATTATAAAGGAGGTTACATCTGAAGTCAGACCTTTAAGATTTTCCTCATTTTTTAATATTTAACATGTTACTGAATACATATATTGCTGTTTTTAATTCTTTGAAATACATATTTTTTCATGTTCTATAAATAAATCATGACGTGGGCTTAAAAGGTGTCACAGTACCAGTTAAGCTCATACCAGACTTTTGACTTTTTTCATTAAATATCTTTATTTTATATTCCAAAATCTACATGAACTAATGAATACATTTTCAAATGAGAGATAAATGTTGCTTTATAAGAAATGATCTCCCTTATAAATCATGTCAGTATCCATGACAACACACCTGTACTTAGATTTTGGTGCTTAATGGGAACACTTACCCTAACAGCTGAAAGTTAAGTAAAGTAATTGAGATAGTTACATTACCTATTACATATTAAATAGAGTAATATGTAATCAGACAGTTCAGGTTGTAATAATCTGTTGTATCTGTGTGTGTGTGTGTGTGTGTGTGTGTGTGTGTGTGTGTGTGTGTGTGCAGTGGTTTGTCCAGGCGTCCTGTGCTGTGAGTGGTACTGGTCTGGCCGAGGGTCTGGACTGGCTCTCCAACCAGATCCAGTAGAGGCTGATCTGCTGAGTCTTCAAACACATCAGGCCGGTCTGATGTGAGCTGAGCCGAGTCCATTACGAACAGAAACATAAGAGATCCCTCGTTAATTTGACTCATTAAATCGTCACAGAGAGATTTTTAGTGCTGCGTTCACTGCACACAGAAAAGCACGTAAATCACAGATATCTTCCTTCTGGGAAACACTTACAATACCAGTTTGTGCCACATTTCCGTCATTTTACAAGAATTTAAAAAGACTGCAAAATAATGTGAATTTTAAGTTATATTAATGAACTTTTATGAACAACCTTTGTTACCATACATGCATTATTTTATTAGTTTTTCACTGCACTGTTTTTTTTTCACTGAACAATCTGTCTGAACGTATATAAAACTTTCCTACATGTTTTATAATTTTCTCTAAAAGGCACATAACATATTTTTATATTTCTCTTTTAAAGATAAATCCAGTTTAAAAATAAACAGATCTGTGGCCTTGTAGATAATGTCTGATATCACCAGAAAGGAAAGTGTAGAAACGAGTTAATTAATGTCAAATAAAGACAAATATCTCAATAATTCATCGGTCACAGCTGATGAAACGACACTGGAGTCAAATGTTTTACTAATAAATCACAGTTTTGGATTATTGGGATCATTTTTAGGAAACAAATTGAACTGCACTGATTCTCTTTATCTTTTATTTATTTTAATCTGATTGTGTTTTAATCTCAGTTTATATTTAAAAAGTGATTTTACTCTTGAATTAAACTCAATTGCTTATTTATTACTTTCATGTTTACAGTAAAAATATCTTCATAGCACTCAGAAACACATAATCCCACATTTATTTATACTTTAAGACATTTATGTTGCTACGGACGATCAATTGAATGTATGTAAAATGATGTGCCTTTGTAACATGTAACATGTATTAGGGCTTTAAGAAAATATAAAATCTATATTTTCTAAAATGCTTAATTGATTTTTTTCATATTCAGTAATAAAGTTGTTACTGTGGACAATTTGTGTTTGTTTTATTCTGAAATACTCAAAAAAAAAAAGTGAAGAGTTTGATTTTTGTGCTGTTAAGTGAATTTGGATTCATATAACTATTCTTAATTACCAGTTCAAAGGAATAACAATCATTTTTTATCATATAATCATCAATTTATATGCTTTTGAGTAAATGGAAAGATTGTTAAGTAGCTAAACTAAAGATTAGCTTTAAGTAAAAGTTCAGCTAAAATAGCTAAAAGTAATGAATAGACAGTGAAATATATATAACTAATGAATAAGATGTTTTAATATTTGGCTGATATGATCGGAATAGATAGTTAAAAGTAATATAATTATCAAAATGTCATGGCAACCGAACAAGTCTTGTCAAATTGTTAATAGCTAAAAGTAATCATACAGTTAAAGTAGTTAAAAGAAATTGATTAGTCTGGATTAATGTTGGAAAAAGTTAAAAGTAATGAATTTAATGGTGGAAATAATTAAAAGTAATGGACTCATAGTTGAACTCATTAGAGGTTCGTTTGATTTTGATGTGAAAACAGCATCAGACTGACTCGGGCGGGTGGAGTTAGTGCTTTATTTATCACTGAAAAGCTTTTTTTCCTCTTTTTTTTAATTATTATTTCTGACACTTTGAACATCAATCAACTGAAACATATTTACAAGTCCAACATTATCCATCCATCCCTCCCTCCTCCCTCCCTTCTCCACGTCCATGCTTTTTTTTTTTTTTCTGCGTCGGTAAAGTGCAGCTCCATCATCATCATCATCATCAACACGAGTCTTTCAACCTTCAACCTGGTTTACAGCAAGAAAAACATCCTCCCAAAAAAAAACCCCACAGAAAAAATAAAAACTATCTTCAATAATTTTTGATTTCAGATACTAAGAAAGAGGTTTTTCTGTTGTAAGGAGGCTTTGTGACCTCTGATATCTGACATCCTTACACGTAATGTCTAAAAAATCTTGAAACTGAAGCTTATTCTGTTGTTTTATTTCTACAGATAAATCATTGTGAATCACTCTGGATGAAGGCAGATAATAAAAAAAACTGTGGAAAAACATTTTTAAAAAACGCTGCCCTCTCCCAAAATAAAATGACCCAGAGATAAATATGTATGAAAATATGAACAGCCTCCATTTTTATTTTATTTTGTTGATTTGATCGTCAATTTCTGACTTTCCACAACATCAGAGCAGCGTTTAACGAGCCCGAATGGACGAAAAAAAGGTGAGCGAAGCATCTTTGGCTCCCTTTTTGAGGTCTTAAAATCTGAATAATTATTTTTTTAAAGGTGAACAGTATAAGTTTCTTATTAATGAGCTTTACTCTCATGCATCTATTTATTTCCTAAAGAGGCACAGGCCGAGTTGCAGTTAAAAAAAATTAGTTTAAAATTATCACATTTTCACACCGTCTGGTTTTTTGCTGCTGTGTCTTCTTGGATCATCTCGTTTCTCTATGGCGGCCATTTTGGCTCCAGTCCCCGACAAACATGCTAGTAGCGCTCTGCGTACAAATGGCGTGACAGGATGATGGGACGCAAGTATGATGGCGTTTTGTGTTTTTCCTCGACAGAAACAGAAATAAACTGTGAAAGGATTCGTGCTGGAAATGAAGGCGTCGTTTTACACTCTCGTTAGTTTCAAAAGGGGTCAAATTATTTTCACTGTGGCTAAAGCAGAGCTGACCTTTGACCTTTGACCCTGGCTAGCCTGTGGAGTTTGTTGGTGTTTTATAACAGGAGAATTTGGTGCTGGTCATTATTTAGTTTTCATTAAATTAAAAACATTCAAATGTTTTTTATAGTATAAAGTCGTAGCGATTTCTGCTAAATATCTGTGTTTCAGAGGCGTAACGCCGATTTAACGATTTCCAGGTCTATTTATATTAAAAAGTGCTGAATTTGGTTGAAAACTTAACTTAAAAAAAAAAAAAGTATTGTTTCAACACTATTTTAATGACTGTATTTCATTCTCTTTAATGATGATTCAGCTTTTTTGATTTTCTAAAATTTAAACCAAAGACTGCCGAGGAGAACGGAAAGAAAAAGAAAAAAAGTGAAATACTGTACGATGCCTTTAATAAAATCTCTGCTCTCTCTTCTCTCTTCTCTTTTTGTATTCACACGTTTTAACGGTCAGAGAAAACCTCTGGAGGTGTCGTGTTGCAACCGTCACCTGCTGCTGTTGCCGAGGTGCTCTTGAGCCCCGGCAACAGGAGGCGGGAGCTTAGTGGCGTCGACCAATAAAGGGACATAAGAGAAGCGCGTTGTCTCCTTCAGATCCCTCACATGTTGCTTTGCTTTATATCGTCTGTAATTGCTGTTAGCTCTTTTTTATAAAATAATAATAATATAATAAAATAAAATAAAAACTGAAACTTGCAGGTTAATCTATATTTGTGTGTCAGCCAGTAAAAAAAGCAGCCGTTTTTTTTTCTTCTTTTTTTTTCTTTTACACACAGAGTAAAACACGAGTCCGTGACGAGACGTTTCCAAGCCTACCCTCCTCCTCTTCCTCCTCTTCCTCCTCCTCCGAGTCCAGCAGCGAGGGATCACATGTTTTTCATCTCCAAGCAGCCCCGTGCAGGCGGGCGGGCGGGTTGACGCTCCCCCTCCTCTGATTCCTGAGCTGTTGCTTTGACAGTACCAGCTGGGACTCGCCTGGGTGGGAAAAACATGCGTCCTCTGCGTGTCGTTAGGCTTCAGACTCGCCCTTCTTCTTCCCCTCGTCCCCGGCATCGCTGTCCTCCGATTGGCTGTTGCTTAGCACTAGGAACTGTCCGTCAGCGGAGGCGGGCGGGTTCGCAGGACGACTCGAGGCGGCGATCAAACGGCTCTGCTCCTCCAAATCCTACGAGACAAAACAAGAAGAAATACAAAACTGAAATTAAATATCAAATATTTATTTTACTTATTTTTACTGAATGTCTTTTTTAATAATTTTTTAAATTCTAAATTTAAAAAATTTTTGTTTTATTTGTTGTTGTTTTATTATTAGAGCTGTCAAACGATTCATTTTTTTAATCGAGATTAATCGCAGAATTTCCATAGTTAATTGCGATTAATCGCGTTTTGAATAGCATGTTTAAAATCCTGTTATTTTACATTTCAAGGCAGTTTTAAGACCATAATGTAAAACATTTCTTACCAGAGTGTCTCAACTGGGACGGTAACATCGTTTGAAACGGACGTATACATTTTCGTACGTCCGTTGAGCATAAATGGGCCCTTAAGTGTATTCAAGCCTGGAGGTTAGAATTAAAAGGTTAAAATGTCACCTTCTCTATCTGTTTCTGTTTGCTGAGTTCCTCCTGCTGTTTCTCTTTGGCCTTGTCCTGCTCCTTCCTCTTCTCCACGGACTTACGGTCCTGCAACAATTTAAAAAAAAACAATTAATCTCAACAAGAAAAATGTGAGGGAGTTAACATTAGTAGGAAGCCCCAAAAATCTGTCTCACCATCTCAGAGTGGAAGGCGATCTGCTTGGCCAGGCCGATACTGTCACAGATCTGAAACACACGAAGAAGAAGAAGACGGACGAGTTAGAGACGGATAAAAAACAGAATATTAGAAAGCGAGACGAACAGATGAGCAGATAAATAACCTTCTCTCCATCGTTGTTGGACTCGAAGATGTAGCAGACGGCTCTCCCGCTGGCCGAGTGCAGAACGAAACCGAACAGTCTTTTGTTGTCCTGATGGGAGGAACACTGGACGACAGTGGAGAGAGGGAACTACAGCAGGAGAGAGAAGGAGAGGAGGAGAAGAGGAGATAAGAAGAAGAATGAGATGATTAGGACATAAGCGATCAGAAACCTTTCTGATACTTATTCAATCAAAAAGACGGAGGTCATCCTACCCTGAGACGAGTGACTTGTGTCTGCGGATCAATGAGTCTGAAAAGCAAAAATATATATCATTAGTATATCTGGGTCAACGACGTTTGATGTGGTTTAGTTAAATTTAAAGGGTTAAAATGTGAAAATAAACTTATGAATATCTTGCACTCATTCTTTTTTTGTGGACCAAACATACAATTTCTGCTTTTAATCCATTTTCAGAGAATATATCAGAGGATTATGGTAAAAACGTCCAAGTGGTGTAACCATAAAAACTTTGTACCAAATAATTAAACTTGCTTAAAAACACTAAATTCGGAGTGTGTTGGTGGTCACGTGGTTAGAGCGCATGCCACTCTTGACAAAATGCTTTGAAATTTAAATGTAGAAGAACTGAAATAAATTACTTAACTTAAATATTTAACATTTATCATTCTTTTGTGGTTACACCATTTGACATTTTCAGGAGCATTCAGTCTTACTTTTGGTTAAAAAAAATGGTGCAAATGTCACATTTTAATAAACCTGATGCTGCTTTTGAAAACTATTTCCAAAGATATTTTTGAATTGCTCATCTTGCCGACCCTCATTTGTCACTCCACATTATATACAGAAAAAATAAGCTGCCAAAGACAAACCAGTGTTTCCAAAAATTATGAAATGTCCTCACAAATACACAAACACACACACATCAGACCATGGGACGCTACATAGACACTTTCTGTAACCCGACCCCAATTAACTGGTCCTAAGTCTGAAATTTGTCCCCCTATAAGTAGCCTATGACCACTCACACACACACACACACGCACACACGCACACACACACACACACACACACACACACACACACACACACACACACAGAGGGCTTCATACTTGAGGCAGTCACAGGTGACCAGCAGGTGGGACTCGGTCATCCTGAAGATGTTGTGTATGGCTCTGGCTGCCAGGATCTGCCTCATGGTCTCAGAGATCACGTCGGCCGTCTCGGCGGTCCTCACCTCCATGGAGCCCAGGAAGCGAACAATGAAGAGCTGGTGGAGGATCGAGTCTGGACGGCAAAATACATACACAAGATAAAAAATATGAAAAAATGTTCATTCATGAGGGCCAATGTTTGAACACTCTTTAAATAAAGCTTTTTTTTTTCAAGTTTTCAAGTGTGGAATAGCTAATGGAGCAAAAACGTGAAATGGAAATGTTTTCACGACAAAACTGTATCAAAATTGGAGCCGGAAGCAACACTTCAACAGGAAACTACAGAAATGATTTTACTATTTGAATAATAATAATGAATAAAGTGTCAATAAAGTGAGGAAAATGAGACTGGACTAAGAGACGGTACCTTCATTGTCTTCTGATGTGTTCTCTCCTGACTCTCCAAAGGGATTACTCCTTCTGTGAACACACACACACACACACACACACACACACACACACACACACACACACACACACACACACACACACACACACACACACACACACACACACACACACACACACACACACACACACACACACACACACACACACACACACACACATCTTCATTACTAAACAGAACAGAAACCTTCTCTTTCACACAAAAACTGAAACTCTCACGCTGTCAGGCGAAAGTTATAGATACTTTAACCCTCCTGTTATCCTTAGGTTAAGGAAGGACAGAAGGAAAGGAGAGAGGGAGGGAGGAAGAAAGGAAGGAAGGAGGGAAGGAAGGAAGGAAAGGAGTAAGGAGAGAGGGAGGGAGGAAGGAAGGAAGGAGGGAAGGAAGGAAGAAAGGAAGGAAAGTAGTAAGGATGAAAAGAGGAAGGAAGGAAGGAAAGAAAGTAGTGGAGTAAGGAGAGAGGGAGGAAGGAAGGAAGGAAGGAAGGAAGGAAGGAAAGTAGTAAGGAGGGAGGAAGGAAGGAAGGAAGGAGGGAGGAAGGAAGGAGTAAGGAAGGAAGGAAGGAAGCAAGCAAGGAGGAGGGAGCAAAGAGAGAGGAGGAGGGGAAGAAGGAAGGAAAAATTAAAGAAAGAGTTTCCTCTTTCTTTAATTTTAAAAAAATTAAAGAAAGAGTTTCCTCTTTCTTTAATTTAGGAAGGAAGGAACAGTCAAAAGAGAAATGGGGTCAATTTGACCCGGGAGGACGACAGGAGGGTTAATCGATCAGATTTTGATGAATGAAAATGTCAACAGCTTTCATATCGGCCCCTCGGTTATGAAATGTTGCTTCTGAACTGATTTAATATTGTAAAGTAATTCTGAGACTCGGAGCAGAAACATGAATATGACAGATTAACGGGGGGGTCGTACCTGCCGGACTGCGCTGCCGTCTTGCTCTGTCCTGAGTTCTCCTCGCTGACGGGGGAAATGATGTCAAACTGGATCGGTGTATCCGGGGCAACCAGCGCATCCAATGAGAGCACAGAGAGGGCAGGCGATGGCTCGGAGCCCACAGAGCTTATACTGCTGGTTCGGCCCGAACGCCCTTTACTGGAAAAGAGGAGTAATATGTAAAAGTTCACTCACAGAAATCTGACTGGCCTCCGTTAAACCTGGCAGCTGTTAGATTAGACCGTCAGTCTCATAATCTTTACTCTGGTGGTCTTTTTACCTGCTGGGTCTCATGCTCTCGTGTCTCTGTTGGAAGGATGGCGACGGCGTCACGGCTTCAAGAGCTGATTGGTTTACTCTGGCTGCCAGCTCCTGCCAATAGGAAGATTAATCCAAACAGTCAAAGTTGTCGCTGCTGTTATTAGATGTGAAAGCTAAAATGTGTGAACCAGTAACGTAGTAGACATATTTATGCAGGTCACAATACCATGCAGCGTTACCGCTAGCTGCGTGGTATTGTCACCTGTTGTCTGTATCTTATCCTTTACTGTAACTTATTGTATAATTGCTGCTAACATTGTGCCTTCTTTTATATTTTTTTATATTTTAAAGTTGTTGTTTGTTTTTATGGTATGTCTGTCTGTCTTTTAATGTGAGGACTACGGGTGGAAATTAGCCTTGAGCTAAACCCGGTATATTTACAAGACGTCATTGCATCAATTGTCCATTAATATGCATTGTCCTCGGTAAATAAACGATATAACATATAACAAAGAGAGAAACAGAGAGAGGGTGTGTGTAGGGGTTTTTATATGTGTGTGGACAGGAAGTGTGAAACTTTATATCTAATAGATAAAACTTTAGATTATTGGTTACACACCGTACATTATTGCACAGAGTCTATTAATGTACTAAGTCCATTATGGCACTCGGATATTAGTATATTATTACGTTATCTTTTTTTTTTTATATAGCCAATATTTTAATAACTTATTACACTATTGGCACAAAGTTATTACGTTATTGGTTCAGACATTTGATTATTGGCAAGTTATTAAGTTAACGGCACTGCTGACAAAGTTCCCACAGTAACTTTGGTAAAGGTAAAACACAGACCTCTGCGTTCTCACTCAGGTAGATCCTCTTGGAGATGTTGTTGATGGTGGAGACCCACTGGAGGAGGAAGCAAAGAGTCGCAGTGAGGAAACAGGAACAGGAAGTCATAGCAAGACAAACAAGAAGAAGACCTCTTACCTCCTCGCAGTCCTTCCTGCTCTCCGCCTGCAGCGTCACAACTCTGAAAAACAAAAAAACAAATAATTCTTAATCTCAGGGCTAATCCTCTACTACAGATCATCAGCATTTGAAGATGATCATAATGTAAAAGAAGAGGGAACCGCTCTCACTTCTTGCCATCGAAGGAAGTAACCTGGAAGCAGAAGCGGCGGTCGTCACTGTCGACCGCCATGACGGAGGAGTTGTCGAGGTCTGTGACCAGGCCGCCCGCCACCTCGCCCCGGCCCTGCTGCATCAGGTTGCCTCCCTGCGTGAAGAAGTACTGACGTTCCCATGACGACGACACCAGGCCCGTCTTACTGAAAGAGAGATAAACATAAGAGATGATTAAAGTCTTTAAAGATGACACAAAACGTACTAAAAACACAACTGGTACTAATTAAAGGGAACTTGGGAATTATAGGTTTGTTGTTTCTATCAGTGATAACATTCACCAAGTTAACAGCAGAGATCTGGGAACACTTTAAATCAGGGGTGTCAAACATGCGGCCCGGGGACCAGATATGGCCCGCTGAGGGGTGCGATCCGGCCCAGTTGCGATCCAGTGCTCTTTTCCCTCCTTCCGGTCTTCCTTCTGTCCTTCCTTCCATTCTTCCTTCTGTCCTTCCTTCCATCTGTCCTTCCTACCTTCCTTTCTTCCTTTTGTCCTTCCTTTCATCTGTCCTTCCTTCCTTCTGTCTGTCTGTCCTTCAGTATCTCTCTTTCCTACCTTTCTTCCCTCCTTATTTTTGCCTGTCTTTCCTTCCTTCCTTCTTTCCTTCCATCTTTTTAATGATCCGGCCCACATGAGATCAAATTGGTCTGTATGTGGCCCTTGAATTAAAATGAGTTTGACACCCCTGCTTTAAATCAAGAGAAAGCTAACTTTAGTTACAGTTTACTTAATTTTATGTAGTTTACTTTCATTATGTACTATTTTTATTGTTATTTTTACTATTATATTACATTATAGTTTTTATTTCTTTCCTCTACATTTCTTTAAAAACATTGCTTTATGATCCTTTTATGTGAAGCTCTTGGTGAATGTAATTTCCTGTGTTGTAAAGCACTTTCAGCTGCATTTATTGTTTAAAAAGGTGCTCTACAAATAAAGTTTTTATTATTATCACTAAGAAAATAAGACGGGTGAAGACTGATGAGCAGTCAGACAATCAGACAGGTTGAGTTAACCTGATGAGAACAGTTTTATTAATAGAAATGATGCACAAAACTATAACAAATACAATCCAAGTTGTAATATATTAGACTTAAATGTTGGATTTGGACATCTTTGGCGCCCTCTAGTGGTAAAAAGACACTGTGACAGATATTAGTAGCCAGTCCCCACTCCTGATATAAATAACCTGGTTAGGTTTAAATTTCTGCAGTTCATTATTCATTAATGGTGTTCATATACTTTAGGCTCCCAGCTGAACCTATAAGTCTATAAGTTAGCTTTAAATCATAATGCAGCCCATCCTACCTGCTAAAAAATATAATTATTACATGTGACATCAAACAATTCTATACAAAGGAGCCTTAATTGTGAATATTAAAGTCTTAGAAATGTGCGTGTGTGTGTGTGTGTGTGTGTGTCTTACTTGCGAATGTACAGGTAGCCCTGCTTCCTGGTCAGGTTGCGACACACAGGTGAGTGGACGGGGTCGGGGTCACATGGTGCGTACAGCGGGTCAGATGACATCTCCATCTGCTGGATGGTCTGCTGCATCTGCCCAACCTCCTCCTCCATCTCCCGACGGACGCTGTACACACACACACACACACACACACACACACACACACACACACACACACACACACACACACACACACACACACACACACACACACACACAGGTTCAGTCTCTTCATGCTTCTATCTATTTGCAATCTACAAAACCTAAATAAAAAGAGACCTTGAATTTCGGTGCAATTACATCTGTGCTCCAGCACCTCTGAGCTTCATCACCTCTGAGGTACAAACTCTTCCTCTTTCAGTTACACATTTAACAAAGTAAGTAAGTAAGTAAGTAAACTTGGAAGAAATCTGCTGTGTCACATGTTAAACTGCAGCACTTTGAACGAAATATGATGTTATCTTCCATCAGTGTGAGGTTTAGTTGTTCATCACTGCTAGCAGCTTTTTACCACCAAACCTCAAAAGCTTTGAGTGTGTGTGTGTGTGTGTGTGTGTGTGTGTGTGTGTGTGTGTGTGTGTGTGTGTGTGTGTGTGTGTGTGTGCAGGTTCTTACTTCTGGACGCTGGTTCCTATGGTTCCCAGGAAGTCTTCCCACTGCTGGGTGAGATTTTCTGAACCCAGCTTAAAAAAACTGATCTGTACAAAATAAAACACACATAATGAGCATCAGCAGGTTTCAACTGAGCCTCCAAAAACTTCAATGTGACGTTCACTAACAGTTTTTTTCATGATCAATTAAACTGTCATGCTTGATTAATCATTTAGAAGTAGTGAAAACATTGATTTAAATTTTTCTTAAAAGCCCACAATGATGCCTTCAATCTGCTTTTTTTGTCTAACAGTCTAAAACCTTATAATAACATATAATAATATAATATAATATAATATTTTTATTTACTATCACATGATAAAGAAAAGAAATCAGTGAATTTGAGAAGCTGGAAGCAATCAAAATGGTTTGCCGATTGATTTTCTTTGGACCAACTAATCAATGAATGAACTAATGATAGCAGCTCTAAAGAAATTAGAACAATTGTATTTTTATATTAAAATGTCGGCTCATAGTCGGCTGTATAAAGCTGCCAGTGAGACCTCGTGATTCAGGTCATTAGGTCGGTCTGCTGGGTTTTGAAGCTCTGACTGGAATTGCTCTAGTATGCAGGACGTGTGTGTGTGTGTGTGTGTGTGTGTGTGTGTGTGTGTGTGTACCTGGGCCTGCATGTATCCCAGCAGCGGCTCCAGCAGAGCCGTCTTCTTCTTGTACTGTAGTGTGTTCAGTGAGCAGAAGTAGTGCATCATGGTCTGGTGCTGTTTCTTGCGGGAGGTGTAAACGTCCTCCACCACCTCCGCCCGCACCTGCAACACACACACACACACACACACACACACACACACAGACACAGACAGACAGACAGACAGACAGACAGACAGACAGACAGACAGACAGACAGACAGACAGACAGACAGACAGACAGACACACACACACACACACACACACACACACACACACACACACACACACACACACACCACATTTACTCATATTTCAGTAACCATCATAATAACATAATTTACTGACACACTTAAAGCTTTTATATGTTGGTACACTTTCTAAAAGAGGCCATTAGAGGAAGTGATTTCCTTCTTGATGTGCAGCGGTTATTTCTGTGTATAAAAAAAGATATGAAACTAGCTGCAGATAGAGAGGAGAGATTAGAAACAGTCCCCGCTCGCAGCTGCATTGCTGCACAAAAACCACTGAACTGATAAATGTTTCACACTGTGAGAGATAATCTCTAGTGAGCTTCGACTCTCTGGAAGTTTATCATCATAGAAATACATTTAAACGGCAGCCTGGGAAGAAGGAAACTAAAATAAAACCTAAAAGTGTGCTAATAGGCTATTAAAGAGCTAACACACTCATCTATATGCTGTCATTGCTACAAGAACAATGACACAGCACAGCATCTCTAGAAAATAGGCAATGCAAGTTAAGACATTTGCAATACTACAATATCCCTTTCATGCATGAATTATGAACCTCAGTCAAGATTTTTCTCCTAATATTTTTCATTTCATTCAAACATATTTGAACTTCGTTTTTTCATTCACCAAATGATATACCATGACATTATAATAACATAAAAATCAACTGATCTATGACCAAAAACATTACTGCAGGCTTAGTGGTGACGTATGGGATGATGCACTAGTGTCCGCTGTGGTGGCTAAAGTGTAACTATGCCATCAAAATCCTTTCATACATAAGAAAACAGCTTTTGAATAGCTGTCCACTGTAGTGACCACTATGCGTGAACTGATGTGTGCTAATAGGCTATTAAAGAGCTAATACACTCATTTACAATATAATAAATAAATAAACTGATGGCACCATACAGGACTAAAAATCAATAAAGTGCAATAAAAATGAATTGCTGATGTAACTTTTAACCTTTTACATGTCAGCTGAAGATGTAAAAAGTGAAAGCATACAATAAAGTTTCTAATAATTCATAATTTATATATTTGTATAGCACCTTGCATACAGTAAATGTAGCTCAAAGTGCTTTAATTCAATGAAAATCAACAATTGCTTCTAAACTCAACACTAAATAACTAAAATAACAGTCTCAGAGTCTCTATGTTTCCTGCAAATAGCATCAAATTACACATATGTGTCCCAAGAAATAATAAAATAAAAGTATTTCCTAGAAGCTAAAGGATAAAATTGTAGTATTGAATCAAGTGTTTCTGTCACTAATGCGGTTACCTTATCGTTGTCCCTCTTCTTGGACAGGCGGCTGTATCTGTTAATGGCCGTGTCATGATCTGCAGGCACAAAGAAACAAGAGGGTGAAACTCTTCTTTATATTTGGAATAACATTAATTTCTTCATAATTCCTTTTTATTTATTTATTTATAAACAGTAACACAGGAAAGAGAGAAAAATAAAGCAGTAAATTTAAAAAAGGTAAAAAATAGCAACCATGAAAAACGAGGTGAAATCTGACCTCAACTGTAACTAAAGAACATCACGAGTCCTGAGGGAGAAAAAGTGATTTCCTCTAAATGTGCCAACAGAACATGGAGCCAAACGGACATCACAGTGATCTGGTATTTAACTTTGGGTTGCTATAACTCAAATGTGACAGAGGCTGGGTTTTTTATAGTAGTAAATCCACATCGAATCTTCACTCAGATCAGGATGGATGTCGTCCACAAGTCCTGCTGCATTAAAGAGTTTAACTGAAATATTTAGATGAATGGTCTCAAAATATCAGAAACATCCTGTGTGTGTGTGTGTGTGTGTGTGTGTGTGTGTGTGTGTGTGTGTGTGTGTGTGTGTGTGTGTGTGTGCAAATTTGAATAATAATAATAATTTAAAAAATTAAAGAAAATTATCAAAGTAGATTGTAACTTCTATCAGTCTGAACCAACTCTGATGTGAGGATTTGAAGATTTAATTGAGTTTTTTTTTTAATTTAAATTGTTGTTCAGACTATTTAAGAAAGTAACTGATCCTATGTCCCGCCCCTTTCACTTGTTTCCTCCAATCACAGCTGAGAAACAACTACGACAACTTTCCTGCAGCAGCACAAACCTCAACAGATGAGCAAGACATTGAAGTTGGCCTGCAACTAACTAATTATTTGAATTATTGATTAATGTTGGTGATTAATTGATCACTCGTTTGTTTTTTTGCAACCTAAAACGTCTTAAAAACAGGCAGGAGTGGAAAATGGCATGTGGAAATTATTCTTTTTATTCACTTTGATGTTACTAGTTATCTCATTTCCACGAATAATTA